>NW_003546403.1:52425-54859 GCF_000090795.2 Amphimedon queenslandica | reverse complement strand
GGGTCACGAGTAGGATTTTCATTTCGTATTTTCGTTTGTCGTTCGGAATCCTACTTCATCTTGTTTTTTTTAATTTTTTATGTTCTTGTTTGTGTTGATTTTTTAATAATATTTCGTATTTTTGTTGGTCATTCGGAATCCTACTTCATTTTAAAAATTTTTTTTATGTTCTTGTTTGTGTTGATTTTTAAAATAATATTTATAGTATTTCTTTAGTTGCAATTGTGATACTTGTTGATTTTACACAAACAATAATTTTATTTATTATTATTATCATTGTTATAACATTTATGAGAGATAGCATTGAATAGACATGCTGAAGGAATATCAACTATCCTGATGACAAGTGAAACTAATACTAGTCTTGACACAAGTCCTTGTTCAAGAATCTGTGAGCTAAGAGTGTCCATCTTCCCTGCTATTCCTGTCCTTCCAGGCTGTTGTCAAGTTCATAATTATCATTGCATATCATAAGTCATAACATTAATTAATTTTTTGTTTTTTAAAATAAAATAAAATAACACACTTGATAAAACAGTAACATGTAAAATCAATACCTTCTTTTAGCTGGAAACCTCCACTAAAGTATTGCAGTAAGTTGATTCGAAGCATAGCTTGGTAAAAGAATAACTTGCTTCTTCCAGAGCTGCAGATCTGAGCATGCGCGACCACACCCAAATTTTGGAGCACATGGCAAACTTCTTTAATTAACAAAATGGCGGCATGTAGCTAAGATGGCTCGATCCAGCAGTCACAGTATCACTTTTTCCTTACTTGAAGAATGATCTGATGGGACATGGACCTGCGCATAGACTTTTGGAGTAGATTGGTGTAAGAATTATCCTTGTAGCACCAACCAATACTGAGATACACACCGACAACTGGATTGACAGGACTTGATGATGATGATGATGAAGATGATGATGAAGATGAAAAAAGGTGGCTGAACAAAACGGCCAGTTCGCCGATTTTTGGCTTTTCTCTTAGACAAGGTCTAGAGCCACGCTATGGGTACCATTGGAGTCCTCTGGTCAAGATGAGGTCCTCTTTAAAGTTTGGTAAGCATAGGAGCTCATTTTCCAGCCTGGTATAGCAAGGCTGCAAAAGTCGTGGCAGCCATTTTGTTTGGGGGTGAATCCTACTTAGTAACGCTACTGCGTTACTAATAGTACAGGGTCTTTGGTCCAATTTTTGAGCAACTTTTAAAAATTCATAAAAAATCTAATTTTGATCGGATTCAGCTTAAACTTGATATACAACAGAAATACATGTATATGCATCAGAAAATGTAATAAAAATGAAAAATTTTCTCCTAGTCATATTCATGAAATTTGGCTGTAGCAAAAATGGGCAATTAAACTAATTATATTTCTTTGAGAGTGTGGTGGGAAAATGGTCCCATACATGTACATGGGGGCATACCAGCATCTCAATTCATATACAATGTACATCACATTAAAACCTGATTGGTCTCTCCTCTCTTACCAGAGTGCACTCCAATAGCCATCGGTACTCCACCACAGGTGATGCTTCCAAGCTCCTCAGCTATGGCAATTGAGTAGGAATAGTCTAGCCCCAGTCCACCGTATTCTGGGTCTCGTGTAGGCCCGAGGAAACCTCCTTCCCCTAGCTTCTTGATGACAGAGTGAACTGGGAAGGAGCGGGCAGCCTCCCATTCGTCCACATAAGGATTTATTTCTTTTTCTATGAGCTTGTTTAGGGCTCCTCTCATTTCAACGTGTTCTGAGGTGAAGATGGCCTCGTCTGATATTTTCACATTAGATCTGAGCAATGGAGTGGCTGATAACGAGCGTATGAAGGACAGTGAGGGAGAACTTGTGAGAAAAGCCAAGGTACGATTAGTTGCTGTAGTAGCCATAATCTTGTTTCATAACCTATCCCAGTATCCCGTATAGATATCTCCGTAAATTATAATCACGTGTTATCACGTGGCCAGAGTGGTTATTGATTACTTTTGGAACTGATTTAATTTTAGGAACTGTTGACAAGTATTTTTACAACTTAATTATAAATCAACACAAAATTTGTTTACTATCATGTATAAGTCAATTAGCAAATTATCAGTTTTAGTTAATATGGATGCAAAGAATGAAAGTCTGAGTTGAATCCTGCATCAGAAATTGAGAATTTTTTCTTAATTACAGATGATGATACTTGTAAGGTAATAAAGCTACACTCCATTAATTTGAGCACAACATCTTCCTCAATTCTACTATAACTGAAAAAATGTTTCAAATGTCTCTTGCTATTGACAGCAAGAGCAGTAACAAAATCTGAAGTGAAGCTTATACCGCTATCAAGGCGAAGGTGAGTGAGGTTACTATACAGTGCAGGATCGACTGGTAGTGTGAGTTTTGCTTTGTCAATACAAAGAACTGAGAGCTGCTGGCAATTCTGAAGCACTTCTTTAAGT
>NW_003546403.1:30311-52415 GCF_000090795.2 Amphimedon queenslandica | reverse complement strand
GTTACTATACAGTGCAGGATCAACTGGTAGTGTGAGTTTCGCTTTGTTAATACAGAGAACGGAGAGCTGCTGGCAATTCTGAAGCACTTCTTTAAGTCCTTTCACTTCCACTTTGCTTGCATAGTTAAAATTGACTCTGAGATAAATGAGATGTTGCAGATTTGAAACAATTGGAAGCAAATGCTGATAACATGTACATAATTTTTGACAATGTGTTACATCAAGACCTTTGAGACTGGACGTACACTTAATATAGTTAATTATATTATCCCTTGCAGTTGAATCAATATCAGGGAAACAAGATACTTGTGATGAACCTCCTCCTTCCTTTGATAATGATGGTGAGTCAGCGATAGGTGGGATAAGACAGCAACAGTTGACAGACAACAGCTTTAAATACTGCATTTTTGATAAAAGATACCAAAAATGCTCCACATCAATTTTATGGCCACTATCCCCAGTAGTAGACAAATGAGACAAACTTAATCCTCTCAGTTTCAGACAGTGTTCAGATAACGGAACAAGGTAGGCATCCATACAATCTGATAGAGTACATTCTTTAAAACTAACTTCTAACACATTCGGTGTGTCTTTAACAATCAAACAAAAGGACTCAAGTGATATGGTTACAGACTCAAACCCAAGAACAGTAACATTAACTCCGTATTGACTCGTATAAACTGGTAGACCAGGAGGAATATCTTTGTTGTTAAAAACAGCATATTGTCGGCTAAGATCATCATTATTAGGCTGTGTAGTCGGTGTAACAAAATCTCTCAATGTAATCATTAGTTCACCATTAGCAGTCACAGCAACAGTTTCAGAATTATTGGGGCCAAGTTGCAATGAATACAACGGTATGTCATAAAAATCAAAGTTCACAGGTCGACGATATCTTTTATAGGCTGAAAAGTGAGCTGAATGAGTTATGGGAGGAGGCTGTATAGCTCTTGTAAAGTTCTTGTATAGCTGTTCTATACCTATTGTATAGCCAACGACAATAAGTATATGTGGTAAGCACTTAATTTCCAACCACTTCCGAAAAAAGTGAGAACCTCCCAAGAAACCTCCCACAACAATGACGAGTTTTTTTTAAGTGGGAAAAACAAGAAAACTTTGTCTCAAATAGTTTGATAGAATTTCTTTTGTCTAAAGTGAGCGTCAAGTACTGCAAGTGAGGAAAATATGAAGGTGAAGAAATCTTCTCGAATGCACTGAGACTTATCTCAAACCCATACAGATTCAACGTATGAATATTTTTACAGTTGAATATTTTCGATTGATACTGACTGAACGGTATCTGCCCCCTTAAACTGAGTGACTGTACATGTGGTTGACATGTTTTTAAAACTGATTTAATGAATGGAGAATTTGTCTTATGGTACGCATCATCAACGAAAACGTTCGTCCACAAACAAGGATCAGAACATATCGTGTAAAGTTGTCTATTGACTAATCTTAGGGCCATCTTATCTCTGAGTGACAGTAACATACATATCTCTTGTATGATCTCCTTTGGTAGAGAATCAAGTGATAAATACTCTTTGTTCTCCTTCACAGAATCATCCAAAGAAGAGAGCTGATGTACCCGGACTAGCTGATTGTGTTCTCCTTCATAACCATCCATTGTTTCCTCCTCTGTAAGGATTTCAGGATCAAGTTTGAGTCGCTTTGCTTCAGACGCCATTTTAGGGATTTGTCAATGATAGCCAATTAAACAACAATAACAATAGTAACAATAATAACAATAGTAACAATAATAATAATGATTAAAATGTGCCATAACACAATACATGTATGCACATAGACTCTCCTTTCCTCTCTCACTCAGTCTCTCAGCAATAAATGAAAAGTTTATAAATGCACAAATAAAAGACCTAAGAAAAGCGAATACACAGTATAATAATAAAACTTGTGAGAAAAGCCAAAGTACAATTAGTTGCTGCAGTAGCAATTATTAGCTTATAGTGTATAGTACATAATAGTAATGTACGATTTTAGAGTAGATCTCTGTAAATTATAATCACGTGTTATCACGTAAGCATAGGAGTACTGTAATGGTGTTTATAGATACAGTAGATCTTGAAAGTAGTCACACCCATCTCTGATGTCAATTTCAATGGAAACCAATAAATCAACACAACATTATATAAATCAACTAGCAAATTATTAGTTTTAGTTAATGCAGATGCAAAGCATCAAAGTCCGAGTTAGGTCCTTCTTCAGAAACTGGGAATTTTTTCTGAAGTAGAGAAAATGATGACGTAATAAAGCTACAGGACATCATTAATTTCAGCAGAGCAAGATCTTCAATAAATTTGTGATTATTATGACTATAATGTTTCAAACGTCTCTTGCTATTGACAGCAAGAGCAGTAACAAAATCTGAAGTGAAGCCCGTACCATCAAGGCGAAGGTGAGTGAGGTTACTATACAGTGCAGGGTCAACTGGTAGTATGAGCTTTGCATTATCAATATCGAGAACTGAGAGCTGCTGGCAATTCTGAAGCAATTCTTTAAGTTCAATTGCTGCATTAGAGCTGAATGAAACTTTGAGATACTTTAGAGATTTCAGATTTGAGACAATTGGAAGCAAATTTTCATACCTCAAATTTAGATTTGGATCCAATAATTTACAATGAAAAAATTCACAGTTCCTTACATGAAGACCTATGAGACTGGACATACTCTTAATATAGTTAATCATATTGTCCCTTGTGGTCGAATTAATACAGAGACTTGTTGATATAAGAGAGCAACAGCTGACGGACAAAAACTCTAAACTTTTCATTTTTGATAAAAGATGCCAAAAATGCTCCACATCAATATCCACAGAAGTATAGACATCTAACCCTCTCAGTTTCAGACAGTGTTCAGATAATGGAACCAGGTAGGCATCCATACAATCTGATAGAGTACATTCTTTAAAACTAACTTCTAACACATTTGGTGTGTCTTTAACAATCAAACGAAACGACTCAAGTGATAAGGATATAAATTCAAATTGAAGTACAGTAACATTAATTCCATATTGACTCGTATAAACTGGTAGACCAGGAGGAATATCTTTGTCGTTAAATAGAGCATATTGTCGCTTAAAATCATCATTATTAGGCTGTGTAGTTGGTGTAATGAAATCTTTCAATGCAATCATTAGCTCACCATTAGCAGTCACAGTAACAGTTTCAGAATTGTTGGGACCAAGTTGCAATGAATACAGTGGTATGTCATAAAAATCAAAGTTCAAAGGTCGACGATATCTTTGATAGACTGCAAAGTGAGCTGAATGAGTTATGGCAGGAGGTTGCTCGGAAAACTCTTCTATATCAAGACTAACCAAGCCAACAATAATAAATATATGTGGTAAGCACTTATTTTCCAACCACTTCTGAAAAAAGAAAGCAATTCCTGAGAAAACTTCCTTAACAATGACAAATTTTTTTAAGTGGGAAAGACATGAAAACTTCATTCCAAATAGTTTAACAGAAGTTGTTTTGTATAAGGTGAGCGTCAAGTACTGCAAGTGAGGAAAATATGAAGGTGAAGAAATCTTCTCGAATGCACTGAGACTTATCTCAAACCCATATAGATTCAACGTATGAATATTTTTACAGTTGAGTATTTTTGGTTGGTAGCAACTGAACGGTAGCTGTCCCCTTAAACTAAGTGACTGTACGTGTGGTTGACATGTTTTAAAAACTGATTTAATGAATGGAGCATTTGTCTTATGGTACGCATCATCAATGAAAACATTTGTCCACAAATAAGGATCGGAACATATCGTGTAAAGCTGTCTATTGACTAATCTAAGGGACATCTTATCTCTGAGTGACAGTAACATACATATCTCTTGTATGATCTCCATTGGTAGGGAATCAAGTGATAAATGTTCTTTGTTTTCCTTCACAGAATCATCCAAAGAAGAGAGCCGATTGTGTTCTCGTTCATAACCATCCACTGCTTCCTCTGTAAGGATTTCAGGATCAAGTTTGAGTCGCTTTGCTTCAGACGCCATTTTAGGGATTTGTAAATTTTGACCACGTGCCAGCACGTGGTCTTCACTCTCAATTAATTATAGATATCAGACACACCCAGCACTCATCCAATCTCTAGTTGTACATAAATTGATAATAATAATAACAATTGATTGATGAATAATAATAATAGAGATTAAAATGTGCCATAACACAATACATGTATGCACATAGACTCTCCTTCCCTCTCTCACTCAGTCTCTCAACAATAAATGAAAAGTGTATAAATGAGCACAAATAAAAGACCTAAGAAAAGTGAATACACAATAATAATAAATAATAATAGTCATAATGTATTATTCCCAGCCGCACTAAATATTAAAATGACTCCTATAATAATAATACTAGACCTACACATGTACAAGAGGGTTGTCAAATTACTAGAATGCAAACTAATTGAGTCTCCGTTGTTTAGGACACGGCCCACCTTGAGTCTCATTGTTACTATTATTAGTAACACAAGGTAGCCTGAGGACTGCTGCTGCAGGCTGGCAGTAGACGGTACCACTAGTGGCCCCGCTGGTATTAAACTTGGGAGAGATGTAAGAGGCAGTTGCCTGTGAGTTCAATAAATGATTAGGATTGAAGGAGAGGGCTGAAGAGGCTAGCCCGTTAGTGAGAGGAGGTTCAGGCAATCGAGCCACACTTCCACTAGGAGGTTTATTAACCTGTTGAGAGAAACCCCTCAGTGTAGCTTGGAGAGGTGAGTGACCTTGTGATGACTGTGATAAAGATGCCTCCTTCACTCCCCCTCCTCCATTAGGAGCCACTGGTTTCATTAGTAACTCATCTCCAGCCAATCCCTGCTTCCCTTGAGACACTGCAGTAGCAGCAGCAGCAGCTTCCATCATGTTATTATGAAGGACATTAACAAGTATAGAGTTAGCAAGATTGGTGACAAAGGCACTCGTAGATATACTTGGAAGAGCCGGATTGCTGCTAGGCAACAATCCCTGGCTGTTACTAGGCAACGAGACCACACCCACACCTCCTGGTATGTTGGGCCTTTGCTGCGTGAGTCTCTCTAGAGTCCTTTGCTTATTAACAAGACTACCATGTGAAGAAGAAGAGGGAGGACGTGGAAACTGAGTCTGTTCCGCTCCTCCAGTCTCAAACCTGCAAGGAGGCAGTGCAATAAGAGTTTCAACAGACACTCCATCAGTGAGAGAAGTCTTAGTGGGTGTGTGGCTAGAAGTGGTCACAATAGAGGGCATGGACATGCTGTCGCTGAGTGACTGAGATGATGATAAAGACGGTTTGACATCTTGCATGGCGACAGAATCTTCCTCTTGATCAGCTACTAGTCGAGTAGGTGATAATGGAGGAGAGGATCCACTGGCCCCGCCCCCTTCGCCGGCCGATTTAGGGAGGATGAAGCGTCCGTTGATTGATGCTGTTAGCTCCAGGGTCGCTTGATACTTTTGTAGAAACTCGTGGAATATAGTGGCTAGTATAACAGAGTCAAGGAGAGTAAATTTGACACATTGGTTTAACGACTACACCAAAATTAACACAATACACATAAAAAAGAACTAAATATAGGAGGGGAAAGTTTGCTAATTTTGGTGATTAGTGTTATTTTGGCAAGCTTTTGGCCATGCAAGTGCATAAAGGTTGGGTTTTATTTCGGCAAATTTAATGGCTTTCAAAATGGGCAAAATAGCCAAAATTTTTCCCTCCAAAATGCACAGCAGCATGATGGTTTACTAAATGAGGCTACTACTACAATGATTAATGCATGGTACATGTGTAATGTACACTAATGGAGTGTAGGAATGGATATCATGAGGATAGCGATGAGAATGCTTCTGCATCTCAGTCTCAAACTCTTTCATCTCACGAAGATAATCAACCTGCTTGGGACATACTAGAGAGAGAGAGAGAGAGAGAGAGAGTTACAGCAATACAAGAAAAAAACCTAATCAATACATGTATTACGTACATGACTACATACATGTAAGTAATTAAGTAGTACTCATTATTGTACTCACAGGGTCTAGCTACTACTGTGGATTGTTGTGGTTGTTGTTTAGAGCAGGACTCACTACTAGAGGAGGTACTGGTAGCTAAAGTACTAGCAGTACTGCTATTCTCTCCTGTCTTTAGTACCCCTCCTCCTCCTCTTACTGCACCAAATGATAGGCTTCTCTTAAATTTATTACTTGCTCCTTTAGCTGGTGAGTTTGGAACCGATCCTCCACCAGTAGTTTGAGCTCCTTCTGCTACAAAATAAGAATAAATATAACTCAGCAATACAAAAGAAAGAGAAGCAAGGGAGTAAGGGAGAGAGAGGAGGAAGTCACAAATTCTTACTCTGTACTTCATACTGATGAAGATAAGGCCTTGAGTTAATGGATCTCCTCATTATTCCTTTATTAAGAATATATTCATTCTTCCTTGATACAGCTATACATAAAAAACATGTACATCATTATGCATATACACACAGACATAATATACATGTACAGTAGATGTATGGGCCAAAATTCCCCTAAATTTCTAAAATCTAACTTCCATAGGAATCACTGAACAGAACCACATTGTATTTATAATGTGTAATGCGAAAACCCCGTACTATAGTACATGTACATGTACATGGTCTGTAGCCCAATTTTAAAATCCCGAAACATATTATTAGCAGGCTACTGGTTGAAATCCTCCAACTTACATTACTATTATTACATGTACTAATAATGATTATTTTAACTTACAGATAGCTTCAATGTCAGCTAGACTAGGGCCAGACCAGGCATAGCCTGGCTTCTTTATGTGATGTGGCCCCACAAACACTTTCTTCTTAATTAGACCAATACTTGACAGAATGTTAGCAATGTCATACAGACGTCTGACTTTAGCTAAGAAGAATGAAGAAAAGAAAGATAATGTAATAATTATTATAGCATTACTATTATTTACAATTATAATTTTTATTTTTATTATTGATATGTTTATTATTGTTGTTATTTATATTATTTATGGGTATAATCATTATTATTATAAAAGCAAGAAGATAGAAATGAACAGAAACAAAGGAGGTAAATATGAAGAAAGATGATTATTATTACTTTTAGGATTGACTGGAGGGTTTAATGCCATATAAAGTGTATCATCATGATAATCTGGTACCAATATCTTACCAGCATCCTCCAATGTAATCTCAGTACACTATAGGAACAATAAAAATACCGAGTTAAAAAATAACCAAAAGATTACAATAAATTACCAAAAAATTACTGACTTATACAGGAAATTACAGAGATTCACTTACAGCTGATATGAGAAACAGCATAACAAATTTCTGACACAAAACTCCAAGTGATTTATCATATCGCACAGACCTGGCCGCAGCAGGGACATCTAAGAAAACTTGATAACTATTAATAACTAAACCACACCCACCAGAATCATCATCTTCATCCTCCTCCTCGAGGACAAGCTTCACAGAACCCTTGGCAGAGGAAGATGGATCCTGTAATTTTTAATTAAAAATTTAATAAAGGAAATAATTATAATTATTGTACTTCGTTGCCGTTCTCATTCTCTTTGTTGCTGCTCTTCACAGCATCAAAATCAACATCAAGATATGGCTGGATATCAGGATCATCAACTGCCATAGCCTTTAAGAAAAGAAGGGAGGGAAAGAAAGCTCATTAACACTATAGCTTTACTTTTGCAAAGCAACACTTTTAAAAATTTATAAAAATTAAACTTTAAGCAAATTTGTGCTACACATACATCCTTAATAATCATTAAATATTATGCAGAGCTTTAACTTTGCAGTTGCATATGCTACATGTACGCAAAATTAAAGTGCAAATATACATGTACATGTACAGCTACAGTACTATCGAATACATGTATGTAAAAGAATGAAAGATGTGCCTCCTCTCTTACTTTTAGCTTAGCTAGTGTAGCAACAAGGTTGCTCTGCCCATGCCACTGGTACCAGTTCTTGGATTGTTTTGAAATCATTTCCAGTGCTTCCATTACATTTATTATATCGTAGATGCGACGACGATTGATTCCAAGGGAATTAGCAATCATCTCAAGACTGAACTCCTTACCAGGGCCTATCTCGTCCTCGGCTACCTGAAGAAACCTAATATATATTTATAAAAAAACATATTTAAGATAAAGCTATAAGTATAATAATATACATGTAGTCATGTACATGTATACACACATAAAAATACATTTACTACAAAGTTTATGCAAGTGGATGTGAATGAATAAAGTTGCATCCTACAAGCAGCTGGCAGTGTAAGCATGCTGAAACTATATACAATCAAAACTAGTAACACGATACTGGCTGAGCTCAATATAGCATTACAGACTGTTGGGACTGAGGTAATGCTCATGAATATAGTACACATCTAGACTAAGTGGCATATTCAACTAAGTGGCATATTCATGGCTACACCAGTACATGCAAACATACAACTGGACATGAACATCCTACCTAATATAGCTAGGAGTACCTATAAACATTAAAAGTACAGTACATAAGCCAGGGACTGAAAGCAAAAAAATAATTAAGCATGCAAGCAGGTAAAATACTACACAAGTAAGTACTGTATAACCTAGCATTGTACATGTATAGCACATGTTAATTGTTAGTGCTATTGTGGTGGCTCTGTTGTTACTATAGTCAATGAAGACAGCCTTTTTACAAACTTACTACACAATGATAAGGAATGATAAAGACATCAAAAAAAGTGACATAAGGTACTGAAGAATAATTGCAAAGGGACAATTTTGGCAGTGAAACATGTGGTGGTACTCAAATTTGGCATAATGTTCAAAGCATGCACATCATATGTGAAGAATAAAAAATCACATTATTAAAGCTGCCAATAAGTGGTCATTAGTAATGTGTACATGTGCTAATTGTCTAGCTAACCTTTTACATAGTAAAGCTAGAGATTTCATTTTCCTGGATGAAGCCTCATCATCCCTATCAGAATGATTATCAATGAGACAGGAGCCACTGGTTGCTGCTGAATTTGCATTCTCCATCTCAAGAGCTGAATTAGCTGCAGCTACCAACATCTTAAGATTAGCTGTAGGAGTCAATGGGGTACCTGTAAAGTATAAGAAATAAAAATGTACATGACAGAAAAGCATAAACAACAGAAGATACAACATGGACATGTAGACAATGAATGCATTACATGTACATGTAGACAGACAATTAATGTATTATTATATAACATGTTATATTTATATGAAGCAGTTTGAAATTCAAACCTGGTTGATTCCCGGCTTTAGGTGGACTATTAAACTCTCCAGGTAGAGCACTAGTGTCTCCATTATAGCCACTATTCATGCTTGAGTCACCTCCACTGTCATAATTACCATTCTCTCCTCTCCCTCCGGTAGACATACTGCTTATGTCTCCAACTTCCTTCTCTAAAGACAGAACCCCACAACTAGTGGGTAGTGCTGATTGACGGAGTGGTGTTGATGTAATGCCCGTGTTCCTAGCTGATGTTGACTGAGCCTCTGCAATGGCTTCCACTAACATCTTGATACCAGAATCAACTCCATCCATAATTATTGATGTATCTGGATGTAAAAGATGATAGAGACAAATAGACGCATGTACATCAAGAGTACATGTATGTGTCAATTTGTGGGCCGATATACACAGTTCATGGTTGTAAATTAATATAAAAAGTAGATAATGTTGTTAATGTAAACTAATTTGCTATAAATGATGAGCAAGTGATAAATCATTGTGTTTTAACTTAACATTTTAACAACAGAGGCATTTTTCAAAATGCAGCTGATATTTTGCATTATTTGATGCTTATTGCAGCCTTTCATGGTTCAGCTAGCACACAGTGGTCATATCCACTTAACTCAAGAGGCAGTGGTATGTAGTATACATTGTCAGCTGCTAAAATATTACAAAATGGCGGCTCTTCCCGCCAAAAACCAGGAAACGGCAAATACCTCATTTACAGGGTTTTGCCACTCAAAAAAGCTAAAATAGGGTGAAATTAAACCAAAAGCTTTTGGAACATTTTTTAGACTAAAAATAGTGCTTTTAAATGTTGTAGTGGTACATGTGGTAAAAAAAACTCACCGTGTCCGGTAGGAAATTTTCAAAAATATTAGCTCAAAAGTATAATACAGCTCCTTTCTTTTAGCTCCTTGTCGGTCCCTTATCCTCCCTACTGGTAAGTATTTTAATTCTCTTCTCCTGGCAACCAATACAAAATCAAGAACGCGCGGGTAATGGTATCTCTTCTTTCCCGGTAAAGCTAAAGCGCGCGCGGTTTCTAATCAACCAATCAAATTCATTTATTTAGCACGTGACATTTCGCCCACTTTAGACGATTAATCACGTGATTAGAAGCTACTATCACGTGATCCAAAATCTTTGGTTTAGCCCCTCCCATTCCACGTGTAATACTTGCCCCCATTTCTCTTTTCCTTTTTCCTTTTTCCCTTTATAAAGGATGTCTGGAGGTGTGTGGGCTCCTTTTAAAGAGTTATCAACTGTAGTTCATTCTGCGATTGCACTGAAGCAGCCTCAATCATACTACCAGTTGGAAGGAATCCTCAAAAAGCACAAACCAGATTTTATATCTTTACTCAGGAACCCTGTAGGTTTTACAGTACTCAATACTCAATTTATGATTAGATTATTAGTTATGAGACTAGATGTGTACTTGTTTATAGTATTGACAGCCGTGTGCATAATTTACATGTAATTTAAGTACCATATTTAGGATTAAATTTTATCTATTAGTTACATGTACAACTCATTGTACTCTTAGTTAATTTTAAAGATGTGACAAAGACTCACTATTCTATTATAGGCACAGAATCCTAGTCATCGCTCTCAAGTTAAGAATGCCAATAAAGTCGGGTTGGCCCTACCAAACATTCCAAAGCCACTGGTTCTTCCTGAGGACTTTATAGACGAGGCTCTCATCCTCAGTGATATCCTAGACCTCAATGAGATAGCTTCAGTTGAGCTCCTACTAGCAGGAGAGCATCATCAGCCTGACTTCCCTTCTCTCTCTCGTGGTCTAGTCTCGGTTTTACTGTACTATGATGGACGTCGTAATGTTGTCATTTCTTTGCGTACTCTTATCCAAGGCTGTGAAGGGATATCATGGACGCTTGGATTAGAACAAAATGTTGTTTCTCTTGTGACTGGTTTTGTCCAAGAATTGTTTCAGAATGATCTGAGTGGTAAGATCACAAGGTTGCTCTTAGACATGAACATTGAGAAAGAGCTGGAGAAACTCAATACTGGTAGAGCTATTAAAGACTCGCACCACAAGCAGCAAATCATTGATCTCATTAAGGAAACACAACAAGGTATGATGCATGTTTAGTACATGTACAAGTATCTGTTAGCTGTGTATATCATGTGCTATGCAATTGTAAGAACTAAAAATATAGATGTATAGGTTTTTTTATATGTTTTTGTTCAGTGCATTATTTGGTTTGTATGAACAACATTTTTGTGGGCAGGCACAGGAAGTACTGACTATAATTGGGCAACCCACGATGATATGACAAAGATTTGATCATATTTAACAGCAATGTTGAGTGTGTGGTGATATGAAAAGTTGTTTTGTATTTTAAAATTTTTGGAGGGGCATAGGCCTCTTTATTTAATTCATTGACATGTTCATGTATCATGTATGTATTGTAGACTTTGTAGTGATAAGCAATATGGCCAATTTTCTTGATTTAATTTTGATTACAATCAATAATGGCCTTTGTACCAAATCATGCATGCATATAGATATAGTTCATAGAGAGGGGCAATACCTGAAATTTTGAAGTATCAGTATCGATGGTATTGAGTACTGAATGAGTAGCCAGCTACTGTGCATGCACAAATAAGTTATAATTAGCTATTAATAAAAATTAAGGGAAATGAGCGGGCTTTTTTGTAATTACTAAAGGAAGTGACCATTGTTATGACATCAAAGTAGGTGTGGTGGGGTGTGGTCACTACACTACTCGATACCAGGATTTGGTATCAGAGGCCTGGTATCAGATATATGAGTACTTTGGTATCGTATCGCCCACCTCTAATAGTTCATGTAATCTATTAGGACTCTGTGACTGTCTGCTGTACTGGGGCTGTCAGAATCCATTACCAAAAGACTCTCTTTTAAAAATACTCCTCGAACTCAAGAAAGTCCAGTCCGTTGGTGAATCCCATAGTCCACTGGATCCGCCCTACCTCTGCTTATTCCTCACTTTCCTGGTATCCTTGAGGGTTGGGGAGTCAGACTGCAATCTTGACAGCTCACTGGTTGATGAGCATTATCCATTTCTTGCTGATATGAACAGCATCTCATTGATACATCAAGAGGTGACTGCTAAGACTCCCTGGGCTAATGGAGGGCTGGCAGCAGCTGTCAAGTTTGCTTGGGCTGTCTTCCTCAGAGAATGTTCATCACTGGATGCTTTTAAAGGTGAGAGAGAGGGGGAGGGAGGGAGAGAGAGAAAGGAGGGAAGTGAGATTTATATCTTTATTTTTTCAGATTGTACTGAGTTGGATCATGACGAGGAACTCATTGATGAAGCTATAGATTCTGAAGCTTTTCAGTTCCTAAGACACTCAGTGTTAGCTGCAACTAATTTCTTTCAAGAGGTACTTAAATTATAATAATAGTCATTATAAGAATAATATTATTGTAAATTGAATACTTTTGCAGGAGTATCACATAAAGGCCATTCATCATGTACTAACATCTTACATATACCTGATGCCTGTTAAGATTACTGAGCTACGTAATCTTGGAGATGAAGTGGCCAGGGAGGAGACCCTCCGTATGCTGCGAGGTGGTACAGCTCAGGCACTCCCTAAACTCAATCAGAGTTTTGGTGAATTCATGTTGTTGATTGGAGAGCTTTATGCTAACGATCCTCTTGAGCTTAATCTCTCACTTGAGTTCTGGCCTAGCAGTGACCCTGTTACTCAGTCACAGCATCATAGAACTGTAAGAAACATGTACATGTACATGTATATTATCAAATAAAAGCTGCAAGCGAATAAATGCCAGGGTAGCAATAAAATTGAACTGTAAATACCAAATGTAGCCTTAATATAACATAGATACATTGTAGATAGTCCTAAAGTCATATGCTTGAGGTCACTTTTTCGAATCCTGATGTTGGCCTAAGTTTTATTTCATTTTTAATTTCATTTTAATTTTTTTTGAGGTCCAAATACCATTTTAAGAAATAGATGCCCGGGCTTTTATTTAAAGTAATACGGTGTATGCATATTAGCAGAAATACATGTACATGTACAATTGATAGTCAAGTTTTAAAACTAAGCTTTAATGAAATTTTTTATAGTTTATATTTATAGTTGCTAAAAGTATGTGTATCTTGTATCTGCTTACATGTACATGTATATTTATTTAAAATATAATATTTAATAGTTTGTATGTTTTTCTGTAGTTGAGTTTGTACAAGTTTATTCATCAGTGTTCTGACCTCCTTCCTCCCTCTCTCTTTCACTCGTTCATGACAATGCTCTGTGGACTCTCTTCTTCACCTCTCACTGCCTGTCACTGCTTTGAATTTTTAAAAGTACAAAATATTCTACAATTCAAATGATTCCACCATCTTCAATTTGCTTCATCTCTCTCTCTCTCTCTCTCTCTCTCTCTCAGTCTAATAGTCCTAGTCAAGGTGGTGGGGGTCCATCAGCTGTGATTTCTTTTGATCATTTCTTTCAGTCATTAAAACAGTATTTCCTTGGTCTTCAGCAAGCAGCTGAACCATCATCCCGAACATCAACTGGATGTGCCATATCTCCACAGGAACTCGACGGTCTCATCATAGTCCTTAAACTTGTGGCACTAATAGTGGACCTGGTGAGCATGTGACTGTCATGTGATTGTATTACTGTATAGCAGGAAATTTTCTTTGCTTAAAATATTTTTATTGATTTTATTTTTATTAATTAACAGTAATTATTAATCATTAACCCAGTCACGCCCACTTTATTTTAAATTTTGATTGTGTAAAATTTTTATTGAAACTTTTGGCCAACAAAACAAACGAAAATTAGCACTCAATGAAAAAATTTCCTGCTATATGGTACGTAACATGATTCTATACATTGTAGGATGAGAATGCTCGTATACTGATTTATGATAGTCAGACCTGGCTACCTGTTGCCACACTCTTTGGTCTGTTAAGTTGTCCTGTGTCAAGGCAACTGAAGGCACAGATATTCCTCACTCTGAGTTGCTTTGCAAAGACGCCGGACATTGCAGCAAGTATGTGGAATACTGTTGAGATTACTCAAGTTAGTTAGTATTGTATTACTGATGAATGACTATAGCCTTGTTGTTACTATTACTAGATACTGAATACAACTGCAGGCACTGCTGGTAGGTATGGTATAGGACCAGCCCAACAGGAGGGAAGCATACAGGTAATGTCCTGCTCCTTGATTAGCATTAGTCAAAGACAGGCAGGTTTTTGTACATTCTAAAATTGATCAAAATTGGGCCAAGATGCTGTACTATAGTACAGGGCCACTGGCCAAATTTTGACAAAAATGACTAGGAGAGAATTCTCCATTTTTATTACGTTTTCTGATGCATATACATGTACTTATGTTGTGTATCAAGTTTAAGCTGAATCCGATCAAAATTAGATTTTTTATGAATTTTTAAAGTTGTTCAAAAATCGAACCAAAGACCCTGTACTATAGTACAGGGTAACTGGTCAAATTTTGACAAAAATGACTGGGAGAGAATTCTCCATTTTTATTACATTTTCTGATGCATGTACATGTACTTATGCTGTGTATCAAGTTTGAGCTCATTCCGATCAAAATTAGATTTTTTATGAATTTTTAAAAGTTGTTCAAAAATCGGACCAAAGACCCTGTACTATAGTACAGGGTAACTGGTCAAATTTTGACAAAAATGACTGGGAGAGAATTCTCCATTTTTATTATATTTTCTGATGCATGTACATGTACTTATGTTGTGTATCAAGTTTGAGCTCATTCCGATCAAAATTAGATTTTTTATGAATTTTTAAAGTTGCTTAAAAATCGGACCAAAGACCCTGTACTATAGTACAGAGTCACTGGTCAAATTTTGACAAAAATGGCTAGGAGAGAATTCTCCATTTTTATTACATTTTCTGATGCATATACATGTACTTATGTTGTGTATCAAGTTTAAGCTGAATCTGATCAAAATTAGATTTTTTATGAATTTTTAAAGTTGCTCAAAAATCAGACCAAAGACCCTGTACTATAGTACAGGGTAACTGGTCAAAATTAATTTTGACAAAAATGACTAGGAGAGAATTCTCCATTTTTATTACATTTTCTGATGCATATACATGTACTTATGTTGTGTATCAAGTTTGAGCTCATTCCGATCAAAATTGATTTTTTTACAAATTTTTGAAGTTACTGGACTTTGGTCAAATTTTGCCGAAAATAACTAGGAGAGAATTCTCTATTTTTATAATTTATTTTGATGCATTCTGATATTACATAGAAATTTCCAATAAAATTTTTTAAGTTGGCACTAAAGACCGCATGTTTTTTACCTCACTTACATGTAACATTTCTTTGTGGGAAACCCTGTAAAAAGGTCACTGTAGAAAGGTTACAATTATTATTTAAAATTGTATACTCTTTTACAAATGTATATTGCTCCTACTTTCTGTCTTCTCTTTCATTCATCAATAGATCGAATTAGAAGAGATAGAGTCAGCAGCTGAAGAGTATTATGAAACCCGTTCATTCCTGAGTCTCCTGGACAGACTGACCGATATCCCCCTACCACCCTACCTGGGCTCTGATCATAGAGTCCCAGGGTTCCAACCTTACCTTCAGTTTGTACAGGACTCTGTCTTCCTTAAGTTTGACAGTAGAGGATATAAGGACCCCCAGGAAAAGGTAAATATAATATTGTCTTATGGCATATTTTAAAGTGGATTTTTACTTTCACAAAAATCCCTGATTTTTCTTGCATGAGTATGATGTCCTCATTTCATTATTACCATTATAATTTGAGTAATTTCTGATAAGAAACTTTATGAAGGCACCCATTTCCATAATCTATATTTTAATGATGTTGTTTCTTTTTACAGTGGACAGTAGCTAGTTCTGCTCTCAAGATATTACTCAAGCTAGTTGATCAGCACGAACTCTCTCATGAAGATTTGATAGAGCAGCATTACGAGATCCCAGGACCAGCTCCTGTAATGGGAGGAGTGGGAAGGAGTCAGTTTGTTACTCTACCTAAGCTGCCAGGTTTTAATATACTACTCCATTTACTGAATGACACTCCTTTACTGAGGAAAGTGAGTGGGAATTACATGCACATGTACATGTACATCATGTACATGCATTACTATTGGCAAGGTTTTATTTACATGTACATGCATGTACAGTAGTACATACATATCATGTATATTTTTTAATGGAATTTTGATAAACTAATACATGTTACATTTCATACTTAAGTTTTTTTCATAATTAAACAGAATACCCAATGTGCCGTGTAGCATTTATATTTCGTGGATATAAAACTTAGCGAATTTTTTTCCTGCTAAGCATTTGTGGATGAAAAAATATTGTGAAATGACCTATTTATTCATTGAATAAGTGGTGGCAAAGAAATTTTTCAATGGAATATCCACAAAGTGCATGTGTATAAGTGCTATATGGTATTGTATTAATTATCATATTTACATTGCAGTTGTTGTATATAATATCTGAGTCCTATCACTTACTGTCTGATGTGGATAGCTGCACTAAAGAGGTTGAAGAGGCCTCCCTCTTGTCCCTCAAGATGATTGAGGTTGCTCTCAATAAACAGAACAACTTCCTGGCCCTACTGAGGAGCAGCACTGATCACTCTATGATGGCCACACCTCTTGATAGTCTACTGTTTGGGATTAACCCTCGGAGCGGTCAGGCTGATCATTATCTCAATATAACTAGGTACAGTGTACAACACATGTACATGTATACTGTATAGTTAAAATTATAAATTTTCTGCATATTTTGCTTAAAATTGTACTCTTTCATAAGCTTGTAGTGTACATAAATCCACAAAAGGCTGGCTTTTTCGAAGATTTTTGGTATACATGTACATACATGTGTGTTTATGTCGTCTTTATTCTTTCTCTTTCCTATCCCCTACTCTTCCTTTAGATACATTACATTAAGTAAAGTTAGTCCAGAGTTGTCTCTAGTATCTGTTAGGATCATTGGATTAGCTTCAAGATCATCAGTTGTGGGACGTGATGTCTTGAACTCATTACTTAATGACAATGTTAGTCAACTCCATGCACTGTACATGTATACTAATACTAATAGAGTGGTGTTGTACATGTACATGTATTTGTCAATAAAATAATCGACTGATAGTCTACATGTACATCAATAGAGAAAAAGAGAGAGGGTTAGGGCATTACTGTAAAATGGCCAAATTTAGTCAAAATACAGTCAATAATGACAATACTAACTGTAGCAGAGGAGTGGTACCAATCACTATGTGCTGATACTACAGACACTTCTCATAGCATATAGTGTTAATGATTCATGAATATAATTCAATGAAATGTATACATACTTCTTTCTACCATTACATGTGCATCTCTTCCATTCCTTCATTCATTATAATTAATCTTTGATTATAATTATTTCTCCTTCTCTCCACAGGAAGCTTGTGTTGATATAGTTCATGGTTTTGTTGAGCACTTGGAGGTTGATGAAGACTCTCTGACTAGGACTGAGGCTGAAACTCAAAGACAGCTAAAAGAGGACATCATTAGACTATTAATATCCTGTGTGCTGAAGAGATCTAGAAACATTGCTCACCTCCTTCTCGGGTTTGAACAAGCTAAGGAAAACCTTGGGGGACACTCTAAGAAACTATCGGACGTTATTCTTCAGGACCCAGGTACATGTAATACCATGGGATTGAGAATTACATGTACATGTACCTTAAAAGATGATTTATTGGTCAGGAATAAATATTGGCAATTGGCGGTTCAGTGAAGAAATTGCCAATATGAAGTCAACCATTTTGCTTTAATCACATGTTCAATGACACTTGGCACAACATTTCGATATAAAATTTGTCATGAATATTAAACCTCTGATTTATATTTATTATGCTCATTACATTCCCATGTACATGTACATGCAGTTTAGTACTATTCCAATTACATGTATCTCTTCTCTCTTTCCTTCTCTCAAGGTGTGTTGGGTTCTGCTAGAACCTGTCTCCATTCAGTCCTCAGTTTAGTTAAAGTTGGTTCCAGTGGTTCCTCCTCCTTCCCCTCTCCTCTCGGCTGTCACTTGACCCATCCTAAACTAGCCGAGCTCTCCTATCAGTTGCTCTATTGTCTTTCAGCTAGTAAAGAGTTCGGTACGCCCACGCTTCGTTATTTACGTAATAACCACGACTACTTCTACACTCAACTCTCTGCCGTCCCGTTTCCATGGTTACCGGATGACAGTGAAGAGAGCGCAATGTCATGTTATAATCAGTTGTCATGGATACTCCGATCTGTTGCCATAGAGCTTAAAGTGACAGTAAGTATTAATCAAAGATCACATGCCCAGCGATTAGCGAGTCTTTTGATGAAAAGCAACACTACTGGTCTAACTCAAGAAGAACTCCTCATGTCATGGGGGGAGGGGCAGGGGGAAGTACCTAATGAATATTCTAATAACGGTCGTCGAAAGATACTCTCTCTTCTTGATCTCATGGATGTGTCGTTGTTGGCCACGCCCACTTTAAAGTTGCAGTATTTTGACGAGGGACGTACTGAGGAGGTGGTGAGATATTGTGAGAGGGAGGAAGGGGGCGTGGCTTATATTGATGTGAAGACTCTTCATAACTCGTTGATTAATGAGTTGAGTGGATTACAAGGAGCAGCTGCTCTCTCACAGAAACCATACATACTAAAGGTAAGGGGATCAGTGCATGTATATATAGACTGTATACAACTTTATGTGCATGTACATGTGTTGTATTAAGTTTGTATGTATCTGTTCAACTTATATACAAGATGATCCAAGCAGTTAAACTGCAGTACTGGTAGACTAAAGTCTGAAATGTGACTTGAGAATTAAGATAATAATTTATTATTCGATATTAATGAGTTGTTCTACCAAATATAACCTAATTATCAGTTATTGACCTTTTGAAAGATTAATTTAGCTACAGCCTACAAAGTCAATAGTATACTGCCGAAAAAATCCCTTGCCACAGATCATTATAGTGTAGACTGTATCTCAAGACAAGCAGAAGTATTGCAATGGCTGGAAGCAGCTCTTTTGTAGTATCATGGCCCAAGAATATGAACTTATCTTTTGTTGAGCCACTGCCTAAGGATTTGGATATTTATTGTAACAAATGTCGACTTTTTATGCAAAATCCTCACCAAACCTCCTGTTGTGGTGTGCACTTCTGTGAAGACTGTCATAAAAAGGCAAATGCTACATACATTTATAATTGTAATTGTCCTTCTTGTTCCTCCAATGAGTATAATGCTTTCCCTGACCGTGCTTATCAAAGAAGAATAAAAGCATTAGAAGTTCACTGCATACACTGTGTGAAGCAGTGTGAGTGGACTGGCAAACTGGAAGATTTATCTGCTCACCTTAATCACCGTGAGAAGAAGGAGCTATATAGACGATATGAAGGATGTAGCTACACTGAAATTAGATGCAAGCATGATTCTTGCTTCTCGTGTTATGTGGAGCGGAGGTTGCTAAAAGATCATGAAGAAAACTGCAAACACCGACCAGCGATATGTACTTATTGTAGCATTTTTAAAGGCACTTTTGAGCAAGTAGAATCCCATCATAAAACTTGTGGTATGTTTCCTGTGCCTTGTACAAATAAAGATCACAAGGACTTCATTATTCAGCGAGAGAATCTTCAGCATCATCTTGGCACTGTTTGCCCATTCCAACCAATAGATTGCCAGTTTAAGTGGGCTGGGTGCAATGATAGGCCAAAGCGTAAAGATGAGCGCCAGCACAATGCTACTAGCCAACAGGACCACTTACTACTGCTAGCTGGGGCTTGCTCACAATTGAAAAAAGAAAACAAAGAATTAAGGGAACAATTGGAAAAGGATAAAGAAGATTTGAGGAAGGAACTGAAAGAGGCCAATCAAAAGCTGGATCATCTTACTCAAACTAGTGTGAAAGAGACTCGATCATACTGTACACGGTGATCTTCCAGTTACTGGTGATGAAAGCAATCCAGTTTGTGTAAAAGCAGATGGTCAGCCAGTCTTTTTCTTCTCTGATGATCTAAAGTGCAAAATGTCAGTGAAGATTATAAAGTCCAGAACTTTGATGAGCCATTATATTGAGCTCAAAGTGTATCGGGGTGGTCATAGAGTAATACCTCAAGCTAAGAAAATGATAATAAAGAGTGATAAATGTGATCCACAAATATTTGAACTTAATGAAGCTGATCTTGCAAGGCGTTTTAGGTCTGAGGAGTATCAAAATGTATATGACCCTCATATTCCTGGGAGATATAGAGCAGAGGATAGTATATCTATCATTAAAGTTTCTTTAGTATATAACTTTTAGTAGTTAACTGTGCATATTGTTGTTTTATTTGCTGGTCATCGCTTTATACTGACACTTGTGTATTTTTTAAGATAACAGTTGCTGCTTTAATATTTTTTTGTTGTGTAATGATTTTATAGCAAATTGTCAGAAGGAATAATATCGTAGGTCGGGATATATTCGCGGCTGCAATTATTCGTGGTCATAAAAATTCAATTAAAAACCATCGAAACTGTTAGAGCGTTGCTATGACAATTAAGACCATGTGTTTAGTGTTCAGCTATTCATCTGTTCTTTAGCAGCTTTACTGGAGCCATTCACCAATAGCGAGTCCTTCTCTATCTGTTAACTTCTTGTATGGACAGCTACCTCAGAGCTCTTTCAGCCTCTTTGCTGCAAATTGTTGCTGGTCCGTGTGCTGGTGATAATAAACCACACCCAAGTCAATAAACACTAACTAGAATGGGTGGAGAGTCCCAAAATATGGCGAGGCACTAGTTCTGAAAAGAACCGGTAAAGCAGCTCCAAAGAGCCCAAGGCTTAGTGACACAAGAAGAACAACAGCTCGAGCACTGCAGCAAGGTGCTTTTCTTCACTATCGCACCGTTTTCAATTAAAATAACACCTCGGTTTCCATGGTTTTTAATTGAAATTTTTTATGACCGCGAATAATTGCAGCCACAAATATATCCCAACCTACGGTATTAATGAGATATGTCATTCACGTCAGCTCTATATTAAGTCACGGCAGTATGAATCATTTTTATGATTATATAAGGCCAATAAAAATACCCTAGAAAATCATGTCAGTTACCCTTTAAGTAGTATGTACTAATGTACTTATGCTTTTGTATGTATTTGTGCATTAACTTACAATAAACAAAGAAATCCTAGCAGTTATGCTACAGTACTGGACTAACTGTGATGTGGGATTCATGTTGTTGTACCAAATATACCCTAATTATTAGTTTTTGAGCTTTTGAAAGATTATATAAATTCATAAGTTGCAGCCTACAAAGTTATATAAACTGACAGAATCATACTAGTGTAGGCTGTATCTAAAGGGAAGGAAAATTTGCTGAAACTATTTGCGATGGCTGAATTTGTAGTATCATGGCGAAAGGATATTAAGTTATCTTTTGTGAAGCCATTACCTGAGGATTTGGGTATTGGTATCTATTGTATGAAATGTCGACTCTTTATGCAAAATCCTTACCAAACCTCTTGCTGTGGAGTGCATGTGTGTGGAGATTGTCATAAAAAGGCATGTGTTCCATGCCCTTCGTGTTACTCCAAGCAATGTTTTACTTTCTCTGATCGTGCTCATCAAAGAAGAGTGAAGGTCTTAGAAGTTTACTGCATATACCATGCGAAACAGTGTGAGTGGTCTGGCAGACTGGAAGATTTATCTGCTCATCTTAACTACCCTGAGAAGAAGGAGCTATATAGACGGTATGAAGGATGCAGCTACACTGACATTAGATGCAAGCATGATTC
>NW_003546403.1:27662-30301 GCF_000090795.2 Amphimedon queenslandica | reverse complement strand
TGTTACTCCAAGCAATGTTTTACTTTCTCTGATCGTGCTCATCAAAGAAGAGTGAAGGTCTTAGAAGTTTACTGCATATACCATGCGAAACAATGTGAGTGGACTGGCAGGCTGGAAGATTTATCTGCTCATCTTAACTACCGTGAGAAGAAGGAGCTATATAGACGATATGAAGGATGCAGCTACACTGAAATTAGATGCAAGCATGATTCTTGTTTCTCGTGTTATGTGGAGCGGAGGTTGCTACAGGACCATGAAGAAAACTGCAAACACCGACCAGCTACATGCACTTATTGTAGCATTTTTAAAGGCACTTTTGAGCAAGTGGAGTACCATCACAAAATTTGCGATATGTTTCTTGTGCCTTGTACAAATAAAGATCACAAGGGCTTCATTATTCAGCGAAAGAATATTCAGCATCATCTTGACACTGACTGCCCATTCCAACCAATAGATTGCCAGTTTAAGTGGGCTGGGTGCAATGATAGGCCAAAGCGTAAAGATGAGGACCAGCACAATGCTGCCAGCCAACAGGACCACTTTTTACTGCTAGCTGGGGCTTGCTCACAATTGAAAAAGGAAAGCGAAGATAAAATACAGCAATTGGAAAAGGATAACGAAGAATTAAGGGAGCAATTGACTATCACCAACCAAAAACTGGATACTCTTACTGAAACTAGTGTGAAGAGGCTTGATCATTCTGTACATGGTGACCTTCCAGTTACTGGTGAGGAAAGCAGACCTGTCTATGTAAAAGCAGATGGTCAGTCAGTTTCTTTCTTCTCTAATAATTATAAGTACAAAATGTCAGTGAGGTTTGGCAAAGCCTACAGAAGTGCTACACTAAAAACTTATAATATTGAGTTTAAAGTATTTAAAGGCAATCATAAACTAATGCCCGAAGTTAGAGAAATTGTCATCAAGAGCTACAGGGGAGAACGTCTTACACTTTGTGGAAGTGATCTGGTGAAGGAGGCCTGTAAAGATGATGAGTCACAAAGGATACTTGCTACTATTCCTGAAAGATATAAAGGGGATAGGGATTATGTATATATCATCAGAGTGTATTGATTTTGAAGAGAGTGTACTTTTTACAGTTTTTTTTTCATTAAAACCTTAGTTTTGTATAGTGTTTTAGTTATTATTATTTAGTGGCTGTTGTTTTAGGAAAAATGAGAAAGATAGCCAACTGTTGCATTTATTCCACTGCATTTGTATAATAGTGATATGCCTATCCTATCAAAGGAACCAGAGCTGCAAAGTTGACTTTAGCAATGGGGTTTATGTATAGTGGTTTGAACATAATGCAAAATTAGTGAGATGATTATTTTTAAATGATTGGTGTGACATCAGAAACACACATGATATTCAAGATGTTTCTATAAAAATAGAATAGTAAAGGTAGTAGGTTGTTCCATTTCTAAGATAAGTTGTACAGGTCCATCTTTGCATCATTGCATGTATGTATACATGCTGTGTTAAGTTACTAATGTACTTATGCTTTTGTAATGTATTTGTGCATTAACTTACAATAAACAAGGAAATCCTATGGATGTAATTATGTGTTGTTATACCAAATATAGCCTAATTATTAGTTTTTGAGCTTTTGAAATATTATATTAATTCATAAGTTGCAGCCTACAAAGTTATATAAACTGACAGAATCATAATAGTGTAGGCTGTATCTAAAGGGAAGGAAAATTTGCTGAAACTATTTGCGATGGCTGAATTTTTAGTATCATGGCGAAAGGATATTAAGTTATCTTTTATGAAACCGTTACCTGAGGATTTGGGTATTGGTATTTATTGTATGAAATGTCGACTCTTTATGCAAAATCCTTACCAAACCTCTTGCTGTGAAGTGCATGTGTGTGAAGATTGTCATAAAAGGGCATGTATTACATGTCCTTCGTGTTACTCCAAGCAATGTTTTACTTTCTCTGATCGTGCTCATCAAAGAAGAGTGAAGGTCTTAGAAGTTTACTGCATATACCATGCGAAACAGTGTGAGTGGTCTGGCAAACTGGAAGATTTATCTGCTCATCTTAACTACCGTGAGAAGAAGGAGCTATATAGACGATATGAAGGATGCAGCTACACTGAAATTAGATGCAAGCATGATTCTTGTTTCTCGTGTTATGTGGAGTGGAGGTTGCTAAAAGAGCATGAAGAAAACTGCAAACACCGACCAGCTACATGCACTTATTGTAGCATTTTTAAAGGCACTTTTGAGCAAGTGGAGTCCCATCATAAAACTTGTGGTGTTTCCTGTCCCTTGTACGAATAAAGATCACAAGGGCTTCACTATTCAGCAAAAGAAACTTCAGCATCATCTTGATACTGATTGCCCATTCCAACCGATAGATTGCCAGTTTAAGTAGGCTGGGTGCAATACTTTAGTACATTTGGTTAATATGTGTACATACTCTGTGTATGTGTGTAATTAGATTAGAAAATGCCACACAAATCTACCAAATACACTCTACTGACCCTCGAACTTGCCAAGAGAACCAGAGAACTTAAAGTAGTGAGATGGCTGAAGGCACTTCCTTTGTAGTATCATGGCCCAAGAATATTATTTTATCTTTTGTGAGGCCACTACCTGAAGATTTGGATGTTTATTGTAAAAAATGTGGCAA
>NW_003546403.1:0-27652 GCF_000090795.2 Amphimedon queenslandica | reverse complement strand
GAGAAGAAGGAGCAATATAGACGATATGAAGGATGCAGCTACACTGAAATTAGATGCAAGCATGATTCTTGTTTCTCGTGTTATGTGGAGTGGAGGTTGCTAAAAGAGCATGAAGAAAACTGCAAACACCGACCAGCTACATGCACTTATTGTAGCATTTTCAAAGGCACTTTTGAGCAAGTGGAGTACCATCACAAAATTTGCGATATGTTTCCTGTGCCTTGTACAAATAAAGATCACAAGGGCTTCATTATTCAGCGAAAGAAACTTCAGCATCATCTTGATACTGACTGCCCATTCCAACCAATAGATTGCCAGTTTAAGTGGGCTGGGTGCAATGATAGGCCAAAGCATAAAGATGAGGACCAGCACAATGCTACCAGCCAACAGGACCACTTACTACTGCTAGCTGGGACTTGCTTTCAGTTGAAAAAGGAAAAGGATGAATTAAAGAAACAATTGGAAAAGGAAAACAAAAGTTTAAGGAAGCAACTGAATGAGGCCAATCAAAAGCTGAATCGTATTGCTCAAACTACTCAAGCACATGCAAGTAGTGTAGAGAGGCTTAATTATACTGTGTTTGGTGACCTTCCAGTCACTGGTGATGAAAACGATCCTGTTCGTGTAAAAGCGAATGGTCAGCCAGTTTTTTCTCTGATGATTGCAGATACAAAATGACAGTGAAGTTTGGCAATATTGGATTTTTAACATTCGATAATATAGAATTTTGCGTGTTTCGAAGTAGTCATAAAGTAATACCCGGCATCACAAAAATTGTCATAAGAAGTGATAAACATGATGAACCAATTGTACTTCGTAGAACTTCTCTTGCTAAGAAAGCTAGTGATTATCAAAATATGTATTATGCTCGTATTCCTGGAAGATATAATGTAGATGATATTATTCGTATTATTAAGGTTTCTTGACTTTGCGATATTTAGTAATACTCTTTTATCATATGATTTCAGAGAATATTGTTAGATAAACAATTAGCCAATGATTAGTGAGTCTTTTAATGAAAAGCAACACAACTGGTCTAACTCAAGAAGAACTCCTCATGTCATGGTGGGAGGGGCAGGGGGAGGTACCTAATGAATATTCTAATAATGGTCGTCGAAAGATACTCTCTCTTCTTGATCTCATGGATGTATTGTTGTTGGCCACGCCCACTTTAAAGTTGCAGTATTTTGACGGGGGACGTACTGAGGAGGTGGTGAGATATTGTGAGAGGGAGGAAGGGGGCGTGGCTTATATTGATGTGAAGACTCTTCATAACTCGTTGATTAATGAGTTAAGTGGATTACAAGGAGCAGCTGCTCTCTCACAGAAACCATACATACTAAAAGTAATTTATATGTATGCATATAAATTTTACATGACATGTTTTTTTACATGTACATGTATGTTTTATGTTTGTATGCATTGTATGTTCATGAACTTATTAACAACAGTATTAATCTAAAAGTATTCTTAAGGTTGTTTTTTGCCACCTTGAACACGTGTGTAGTTGGCATTTATTTCTTCTTATTAAGAATTATCTACATGTACCTTCTAATGGTTCTGGAGAAGTGCAAAATTTTTGTTTTATCTTGCTGCTAAAAAAACTAAAAAGCTCAAAATTGTCCTATCATCTGCATGGCACCATTTTGTGAACTTAACGTCATAGTAATAAAGATAGACATGTACATGACTACTATATGTAGGTAGGAATTTTATCCAACCTACTGAATTGTGTATGAATATTTTTAGTGGCTATAATGAGATTTAATGGTCTTGATTTCCATTATGTAACCATGACAATCAAAGTGTCAACAGAACCTCAAAGGTCAAGTATTTTAAGTAACTATAAAGAAGCTGGAATTTGTTAGTATCGCAATGGCTGAAGGCAGCTCCTCAGTATTATTTTTGCCAAAGGATACTAAGGTATCTTTTGTTAAGCCACCACCTGAGGATTTGGATGTTTATTGTAAAAAATGTCATATTTTTATGCAAAATCCTCACCAAACCTCTTGCTGTGGAGTACATATATGCAAAAGTTGTCAGGAATCGGCAAAGGCTACATGTCATTTTTGTCCCCCTGGCAAATACGTTTATAATGCTTTCCCTGACCGTGCTCATCAAAGAAGAATAACGGCATTAGAAGTTCACTGCATACACCGTGCAAAACAGTGTGAGTGGTCTGGCAAACTGGAAGATTTATCTGCTCATCTTAACTACCGTGAGAAGGAGTTGTTTAAACGGTATGAAGGATGTAGCTACACTGAAATCAAATGCAAGCATAATAATTGTGGTTTCTTTTATCAGCGGTGGAAGCTAAAGGAACATGAAGATAGCTGTGAGTATCAACCAGCTACATGTGAACATTGTGGGGTTCACAAACGCACCTTGAAGGAAGTGAAGACTCATTATAATTCTTGTCCAAAGTTTCCTATGTCTTGTACAAATAAAGATCACAAAGACTTCAAAATTCAACGGGAGAAACTCCAGTATCATCTTGATTTTGATTGCCCATTCCAACCGATAGATTGCCAGTTTAAGTGGGCTGGATGCAATGATAGACCAAAACGTGAAGATGAGGACCAGCACAATGCTACCAGCCTACAGAAGCACTTACTACTGCTAGCTGGGGCTTGCGTTAAGCTGCAAAACGAAAACAAAGAAATGGGAGAACAATCGAAAAAGAAAAATGAAGAATTGAGGGATGAATTTAAAAAGGAAAATGAAGAATTGAGGGAACAATTGCAAAGGGAAAGTGAAGACTTAAGAAAAAAATTGGAAAGCGATAAGGAACATCTAAGGAAGCAACTGAATGAGGCCACTCAAAAGCTGAATAGTCTTACTGAAATTGTGAAGAAGCTTAATCATACTGTATTTGGTGACCTTCCAGTTACTGGTGATGAAAACAATCCTGTTCGTGTAACAACAGATTGCCAACCAGTCTTTTTCTTCTCTGATAATTACAAGTTCAGAATGTCAGTGCAGTTTGGGAAATTCAAAATTTGGGGGGGTCATAATTTTGAGTTCAAAGTATACCGGGATGGACATAGGGTAATACCTGAAGTTACAAAAATTAAAATAAGGAGTGACAAATGTGATCCACACATATTGGAAATTAATGCAGCTGATCTGGCAAAGTATTTTAGGGCTGAGGTGTGCGAAAATGTATATTATGTTTATATTCCTGGGAAATATAAAGTAGAAGACAGTGTATCTATTATGAAGGTTTCTTGACTTTGAAGATATAATTTCAGGAGCCCATGATAATTTTTAATAGTCTTATTGTAATAATGTTATTTTTATTTGCCTCATGTGTATTTATAATGCTCTATTTTAAGAAATTAAGCTATAAAATTATAAATTTTTATTGTTGTGTGTGGTTTTATAGGAGATACACAATATATTGGAGGTTATTGTGAGAAGGAATAATATCAATGAGATATCTCATTCACGCCAGCTCTACATTGAGTCATGGCAGCAGGTGGTGGAGGTATTGATGAGTGTAGTCAATGAGGAGGGGGAGAAAGAATCACTGAGGATTGATGTGCTTTTTGAATTAATTCAAGATTTACTATTAAAGGTAAAGAGGGGGGGAGAGCATTCAGTAATAGAAAGTTTGGTTAGATGCATGTGTTTATTTATGTAGCTACTATTGTTAAATATTTTTAATGCTATTTTATTTGTGTATTCATTGCAGGTTGAAGGTACTGAACCTAATTCCCTAACTGCCATTATATTTTCAGTGATATTCACACTAATGGCTCATCTCCGTCACACTCTCTCAGTATCATCAGAGAGAGAACAAGAGCAAGGTAATGCTGTTCATCTAGCCAATGCTGGCCCATTGCAGTCTATACTGAGGAGACTGTTGAACAACCTCCTGGTCTGTCCTTCTGGGATGCAACGACTTCGTTCTTATCTTTATGCTACTCTTCTCTGCTACCTCAACATGACTAAAGAGAGGGAGACAGAACTAGGCAGCTATCGTGGTAATAATACATAGACCTATTTAATATTACTTTATGCATGCACATGTATATACTTGCACACTAATTAACTGAATGCTAATGTTATAGCTGTCACTATGTTTGTGCCAAATTTGCTGTTGTTTAAAGGGACACGTTCACGGAAATATGTGCACAGGTTACTGTAGAGGAAGTAAATATTAGTAATGCGGTAGTATGGCATGCCGTTTGTAACAAAATTCCCAAGTCTATGATGTCACATTGTAAGCTTAGAATGTCACATCCTAAGCTTAGAATATCACATTCTAGTGTATTTTGCATGCATGAATACCGTAGATCAGGAAATTAGTGTGGTAGAAAATTTTTGTGTTTTAAAATTGTGCTGTGATTTAATTTTTACTAAATAAAACTGTGTCGTGTATTATTAAATGTGACATGTAATTTATATGGGTAATCTAATTTTTGCGCAATTCTAATTCAGTACAATTTAAATCACAATAAAAGTTTCCAGATAGACAGCATTTAAAAATCCACTACAGACTGATAATATCTTACTATAGCTTATAGGCTCACTAATTTAATGCTCATTTATCTAGTAAATAGGGTTTGTTTGTAGGTGGTATGTGGTACGTGACAAAACTGGGCAGTTATCGTGGTAATGAACCATGATAGTATCTTGTTTTATTATTACTTATGTACAGGTGATTAATCACTGGTATGTGTACTCAATATTTACTATAATTGGCACTGATATGTACCAAATTTCCTGATATGTACCAAATTTATTTAGCTCCTTTGTATTTTCATAGCAATCCGTGGTAGCAAAAGCTGAATATTTTCAAGAATATACCACTTTTCCTAGCCAAATCTTCGTGTTTCACTCTATTTGGTCAAGATTAGCATTGATAGGCAGAGAAAAGTACATAGATTTGGGAATTTTCTAATCTCTTTTTTGTTTGCGAGTTACAGTTGCTCAAAGTTTGTGATTTAGCCTCTTCGAAAAATTTTCAGGCAGCACTGGGGAAAGCAGGAGCAACCAAACTATCTAGGTCTCTTTTAAATATCTAGGCAAATTTTTTGTGCTTACTCTTTCTTTGAATAGAGCTTCAGATGCTAAAATAAATTTCAGCTTTTCTTGTTTCTCTACCCACGTGCCATGTTTATCTGCACTGCACTGCTAAGTGCTGACCACACCTAAAATTCATTTTATGGGTCAGTGGCTCAGTGCAGTAATTGCATTGTTGCACTTTGTCAAAATCTATTATCCTTTTTTCAAATATCAAATTGCTTATAATGTATTAGAGCTGAAACGGATGTGGTATTTCACTATCCGGATATCCTGTTGAAATTTCTTTCGGATATTTGCCGGATAGTTAATTAATAAAAGTTAATTAGTTAGTGACTGCAGACATCAAAAAAGCAAAGTTTTTATTCCCCAGGATGTTATTCTTGTACATTTCTGGTAGTTAAGAAGCTCAAAAATGATTAAGAAGTGGCTGACAAGGTTGGTAGCTTCAAGAACTTACTCTTTTATTGCTGGTCATTAACTGACAGAATTGCATTAATTAGTTATAAAATCTAGTTATTAAGTTTAATTATCCTATTTGTCAAAAATTACTATCCGGATACTAAATTTATAAACGGATATCCAGATAATCAGGATATCTGTTTCAGCTCTATAATGTATAATATCATGATGGGGGCAGTACAAGTAACACATTATCCCTCAGGTGAATCTCAGCAGGCGAGTCCACGCACCATGGTGCTTCATTACTTATGCACTAGAGAATACAGACGATTAATCACTGCATGGTGTGTGTATTCAATATTTACTATAATTGGCACTGATGTGTACCAAATTTCCTGTTTGTACAAGGAAAGGAATTAAAGTTTATCCTTTTTGTTTGATACACACCATGCAAATAAAATACATGTATTTGTGCAGAATTGAATTTTGTGAATTTGTGAATGCATCCAAACTGCTACATTAAATTTGAACTATCTCAATACAACAACTGTCAAAATATAAAACCTTAAACTGTCAATAAAGTTATTTTTAAAATTTGCAATTTTTTTCTCTTCAAAGTGCTATACAGTATGTCACATAAGTATCCCATTGAATTATCAGTTGGTATGATTTGGTAAAGAAATATTGAATTTGACTTTGCCTGCTGGATTTTTTGCATAGTACAATGAATATCTACTACAGACTGATAATATATCTATAGCTTATAGGCTCACCTATTAAATGCACATTCATCTAGTAAATTGGGTCTGTTTGTAGGTGGTATGTGGAGGCTGGAGAGTGATGTTTCATTGGGTTCCATTAATTTGAGTATTCTCTCTGGCTGTGGGGATAACCTAATGGATACTGTTTGCAGAGACGCCTGCAGTGGACATGATGTGCCTAAGGTACTTCATTACATGTAGCTTAACGTCATTTTTATACACATATACTTGATTACTTGTAGATGCTGTCTCTTTCAATTCTGGAATCAATTATATTTCTTGACAAGCATAATGTTTGGTTAAAGTTCCTCATATCAAGGTACACATGTGCTTTTCACTTTCTCTTGAATTTATTTTATTTATTTGTTAATTTTTTTGACAGAGGCTATCTTTTAAGTATTGTATCCAGTCTTCAAGAAGAGAATGATTCGTTACAGAAGATGTTACACCCACAGCCTGATGCATTGAGACCACTCTATGTATATGAGTCTAAAATGGTTAGTTCTACACTGGGTGTTTGCTATTGGACGTTTTGATTTTATCAAAAATATATAATTATTAAAAAAATACTGCACCAGTAAATACTATACAGTGTACAGTAGTCAAACTAAAAACATTAAAACAAACTCAGTAAACTAATATCAACAACTTTATATACATGTGGTCACGTACAGTATACTTATTACTGTAATGATACTTAAGTCTTGATGTATATCTCAACGAGTTCAATAGGGGTGGCTTCATCAGGATATGACTCAGTGGAGCAGATCCTCATCTCAATATCATCAAGAGTTGACTGGTTCAACACTTTGAGAAACCAAGGCATTTTAGAAGAGGCACAGCAAGGAGACTCAAGACCATTGCACTGCTGACCATCCCAGAGTGTATCGTTAGGATAAAAAGTATCAACAGCAACACTGTCTGTAGCTGACTCACAATAATAATCATTACCAATGAAAGATGGGAGAGGGTCTCCAGGGTAGCCAGTGTTGCATGGACAGGCAAGTAATGAAGTATCATTTTCCTCTTTCCCTGCACTGTAAGTCCATATGTGGGTACGCGGGTTGCTCCCGTGAGTAATGGAGATACCATCGCTGTAAGCTCCATCAATGGTTATGGAGAATTGTTGTAAATTTATAAAACTGTCTGGATGTCCAAATTGATATCCTTTAACTTGTCCACACACTCGAGTGTAGTTTAGTCCAATGCTTGAGTAGAACATGGAGCTACACCCGTTAGAAAAGGAGTACGATTTATCACAGAACTCCTGATTGTTGTACGTTTGGGTGTAAAGTCCTGGAGGACAGGTGGACCCAGGCTCTCTCATGTTAAAGTATCCTACCCTCATCCAGCCACCAGCACCATCACAGTTACTGCCCTCCATATCACAGTACACACTGACAATAGTCTCATTAGTTAGAGTGATGTCATAATAGCCTGATGTAGCATTGGGTGATCTCTCCAGTATCTCACTACAGGACCTGTCATTAAATATACCTTTACTCTCACACACTGACTGTGGTGATCCACCAATGGGACAGAAGATGAGGCTCAGATGATTATTTTGTCTTAGTTTGATTGCTTTTCCATGATTAGCAATCAAGCAGCAGTGCTGGTGGAAGACTGAAGGTCTCTGATAGCCAATAGTTCCACATGGGGCCTTGTTGTAACATGATGAAGTAGCAGCAGTTACAAGTACTGCCTTAGAAAAGAGGAGAAGTAGGAGAAGAGCAACTAAACTGTAGCCTTTCATTTTGATTAGCATTTCCTTTACACTTATATCAAGAGTGAATCCACTCTTGCTTATATTTATGCTATACTATTCAATTAGGGCTGGTATGAAATTTTTATGCTTTCTATAAATTATTTTTATTATTTTAGGCTTTTCTTATCCTTGTTGCATCAACCTCTCTTGGAGCCCGTGAATTAGTGTCTAAAAACTGTGTATCGATCCTCTCAGAGTGTAGGTTTATTGATCAGCGCCCCATGCACACAGCTACTGGTAGAGGAGATGGTGAGTGTAGTCTAGTAGTTTGAGTATTGATGCTTTTGTTTTTGGAAGGTTTCATACCCTCCTTGTGGTCGAGGTATTTGTCATTGTTCCTGCCAGTTTTGAGATTTCTTCTCTCACTGTTATCAACCACTGGACCACAGCAGAAACAAGCAACTAGTCAAGTAAAGGAATTAGTTTATTTATTAAGCATTGTGTATCTCTTTATTTTTTCTCTATCTGTCATGCATGTGGTACACACTTCTTTCTCTCTCTCTCTTTCTCTTTTTCTCTCTTCAAAGGTGATTGATTTCATTGCTTCTCATAATGAGATATTTGTCTCATGCCTCAAAGAAGGAAGCTCCTCTCTCTCCTTGACAGCTCTGCAGGAACTCTCCCTGGTTACTGCTGTAGTCAGCCAGTGCAGGGCAGGTAAGGATTACATGTATAGTTAAAAGTATCAAGGAGTTGTAATTGTGATCACATATATATATATATATATATATATATATATACATGTAAGGGTCGCATATATAGTTTAAAAGTGGCAATGAATTTCTTAATTGTGATCATTCTTTGATTTTTTTTATGAATTTTCCTCCATAAAGAACTTTCTTTGGTTTATTTTAAATTGATTTTTAAATCTTTTTTTAGGTCAAGACTGGATGTTAAAGCTTGCCCAAACCCCGAACCTCCTTCACTTGCAGAACCTTGTCCTCTCTCTCCTTCCATTTTACATGTTCCCTTCAAAGTGGACCCAACAGGAATCTGATGGCTGGAGCAATATCAGTGGGAGTCTTGGGGCCGGAGCTTCATTCGAGGACCAGTTTGATCTCTCTCAGAAGATAACCACTAATTTAGTTCTTTATTGCCATAATGCTGTCTCTCTTGGAGGTATGCAACAATAGAACATGTATTCGTATCAAAAAATATATATAAATGGATAATTCTTTTCTAGTTGTTTTTTTTAAATTGCAGTCATATTTGACCCCATGTCTGTTGCATAGTGTCCTTGTTCCATTTCTTTCATAATGCATTGAAATACTTCCTGTTACTTATTGTTTGTGTAGGCACTGAATCACCTTCTAGAGGTTCAAGGATAATTTTTTCTTGTGATCTCTCAAAGGGGAATAATGCATTGCCAGGTATTTCTCAAAACTAGCAATAAGTAATAGTTTTTAGGTTTTTAATTATAAATGCAATTTTATATGTACAGTCAAACCTCTCTAAAACGGACCCCCAATTAGTGGACACCTCTCTATAACGTACAGTTGCTCTTGCCCTGGCCATAAGGCCATTGAGTAATGTATAAAAGAACCTCTGTATAGCAGGACCTCTCTATTCTGTATAATGGATGAAGTTTACTGTCCCACACATCTACACATGTACAAATTAACCTCCAACAGACGGACACGGCCCACGCAACGGACTTTCTAATTAACACGCATCTGGCAAGAAAGTGGCGGATTTTCTGGTCTGATTAGCATGGGATAACCTCTGATTTAAGGACACCTCCATATAAAGGACAGTGATGGCTGGCCCATAGGTGTCTGTCTTAGAGAGGTTTGACTGTACTTGCATGGTTATAGTCATTATTCATATATATTATATAAAAATGTACTTTCAGGGCTTTATGCCCATTCAAAAATTTTTTTAGAACTCCATCAGTATCTGCTTCGTATGGTGCCTCTCTTCTTATCAGCCCTTGCTGCTTAAATAGCATAAAATATTGGTGAGGCTATCATGGGTTGCTTGGCAGGCTTATTAGCACCTGTAACAACTGTTATTTTTGCTATAAAAATAGTCTCCTCCTGTGTTTATAGAGCACTTTCTCAATAGACCCCAAAGTTCTCCTATAGGGGGTATATTTCCCTGGGGGGAAATATTTCACAAAAATCACCTTTCAACCCTATTCACAAGAAAAAATTTTTTGCATTTTTTTCCACTGACTATTATTAGTATGATAAAAAAATTAATGATTGTCATAAAATTTTCACAGATTTTTTAAAACTGTGAAATTAAGGAAATTAAATCCCCGTGAATATGCTGCCTATATGGTATTTTGGTTCCCCCACTCCTCTTGTAACACCACAGAGGATGGTATCTTGAAAGGGGCACCATGTAGCTCTAGATTTTTGTCAGTCAAAAATTTTATCAAAATTAATTTTTATTGATAAAATTTTTGTCACTTCTGTTATAAAACGGTGTACTACCTATGTAGAGCAAAAATTTTAAAATGCCTGACAAATTTGATGCTGTATATGAAGTTATACAGGGTAGTCAATGTGAATATAATTATTACTATTATACTACCGTATTAGTGTTATTATTTGTTGTTTGTTAGGTTCATCTGGTTTGTCCCTAGCAGTCCTCGTCTCTAGTCTTGAAGGGATGAGTGATGAGTATTTCAATGTGAGAGAGAAGCTCGGACAACTTGAGAGCAAGTTAGAAGGATTGAAGAACATGACATCAGAAGAAATGAAGCAAGTAAGGCACTTTGTAGGACCCTAAGATGTGCCTATTGACCAGATGTGCTCATTAAAAATATGATCCCAACATTGATTATAAATTTGGTCAGAAACTATACACAGCATTTCATCACAAAATGACATTTTAAAAAAATGAGCCAATTTTTTAAAAGCAGAGACTATAGCCCATGGTTTTTACGAAAATTGGCTCTAAAATTTTTACTACATTTTCTGATACATATTTATGTCCTTATGCTACGTAGCAAGTTTGAGCTGTTTCCAAAAAAACATTTTTTGAGTCATTGCCATTTTGAAAATCGGCCAATTTTGAAAAAAAGCAAAGGCTATAGCCCATGGTTTTTTCCAAAAAATGGCTTCGAAATCACCCCCAATTTTTATTGTATTTTCTGATACATATTGATGTACTTATGCTGTGTAGAAATTTTGGTTTGATTCTGACTTAAATTTTTTGAGTTACGGCCATTTTAAGAAAATACCAAAATTCTGAAAAGTATAGCCCATGGTTTTTTCCAAAAAATGGCTCTGAAATCACCCCCAATTTTTATTGCATTTTCTGATACATATTGATGTACTTATGCTGTGTAGAAATTTTGGGTTGATTCTGACTTAAATTTTTTGAGTTACGGCCATTTTAAGAAAATGCCAAAATTCTGAAAAGTACCTAAGGCTATAGCCCATGGTTTTTTCCAAAAAATGGCTCCGAAATCACCCCCGATTTTTATTGCATTTTCTGATACATATTGATGTACTTATGCTGTGTAGAAATTTTGGGTTGATTCTGACTTAAATTTTTTGAGTTACGGCCATTTTAAGAAAATGCCAAAATTCTGAAAAGTACCTAAGGCTATAGCCCATGGTTTTTTCCAAAAAATGGCTCCGAAATCACCCCCGATTTTTATTGCATTTTCTGATACATATTGATGTACTTATGCTGTGTAGAAATTTTGAGTTGATTCTGACTTAATTTTTTTAAGTTACGGCCATTTTTAAAAATTTACCAATTTTTGAAAAAAGCAAAGGCTACCGTATAGTGGGTAAATTTTGAGGGGCTAAATTTTGGTGATTGACAGATTTTAATTTGGCGAATTTGTGGCCACGTGCCATTGAGCATGCGTATAATGGCTCAAAATGGCGGATTTTTATTTTGGCGAATGGCTATCAAAATGCCAAATTTAATTCCCTCCAAAATTACCCTCTGTACGGTATATCTACCTCATAGTTTTTTCCAATAAGTAATGAGACTGCGTTACTGGTATTTTATCAAAAACTGCTAGGAGAGAATAATATTACATTTTCTGATAAATATGCATATACATGTGAAAATTGGAAGTGATTCCGAATTATCTTCTTTTTTTACCTGCTCTCTCTCTCCTCTTTTACTTTAGCTTTATTCTGATGTGACTACTGATGACACTGCCCAAATCTCTCCTTTGCAATTACACCAACAGCTCAAGTCAGTTCTAAATAGACTCGTCTCAAACAAGCAGCAGCAACTGAAGCACTTTATTTGTAAGTATAATTGGCAAAAGTATAAAATTTTGTGCTTTGAGTTTTAGAAGAAATAGTATATCTACTTTCTTTCAATAATAATTATAGTCGTCTAATTCTACTTCTTATTTTTTTACTTTAATTTTTTTCTTTTTATTTTTAGATACTGTGGAACATTTGTTGTCAGTTCTTTGGTCTCATCTTCAGTTTTATTTAGTTCATTGTCAGCCAACAGAAGAATATCATCAACAATCCATTAGTCAGTTCTCAAGCAAACCAATCAGAAACTTACAAGGTTTATTAATCACTAGAGTTTTGTTATACTGTATAGCTGGTAATTTTGGAGAGGGAAATTTTACTACATTAAGCCAATCAGGGTTTCTTGCAAAGCATGCTAAGTGAGCTAAACAGTATACTTCATGAGCTGACAAGCACTACAATACAGTGCAAGGAATTTGGAGTGACTTTAAAAATTCATAGAGAATCCAAATTTGATCGGAATCAGCTCAAAGTTGATATACAGCATAAGGACATGTATATGTATCAGAAAAAATTATAAAAATATAAATATCTCTCCTAGTCATTTTTACGAAATTTGGCCAAAGATCAAAGGCTATAGTCTTTGGTTGTTTTCCTAATTTTTGAGCAACTTTAAAAATTAATACAAATCTAAATTTGATCGGAATCAGCTCAAAGTTGATACACAACTTAAGAACATGTATATGTATCAAAACAAAATTAATTATTAAAATGGTGAATTCTCTCCTTGTGATTATCCTGTGCTATAGTAGTACAGGGACTTTGGCCCAATTTTTGAGGAACTTGACAATCCACTTACAAGAAGCTGCATATATTTGAACTATTTGTGTGCATGCTCCATGGAACATGGCCTCAAATATGCCCACCAATCACCAAAACTTAGCAATTTACTGCTATATATACTGTATGGTTTACCTACATGTAACAATTCAATGCTAATGCATTTGTATTTGGATCAGCCACTAAATTTTATGCCATTTTAAGCTAAATTTTTATAGTATACGAAATTATTTTTAGTTACCAATTCTGTATGATAAACTGTTATTGTGCATACTTGTGTGTAGGTGCTGGTGGTCAAACCAGTTTTTCTACAAGAGATGGTAGTAATCAGTTTAATGTCTCATCGGCTGGAGTTACACTGAAAGATTTGGAAGAGGTACGATTGTTTTTTTATGATCTCATAGCTCTCTCTTTTTAGTCATTTAGCATAAATATTAAGCTAGGTTTAGAGTTAACGTAATGGTCAAAAATTGCATAGAAAATCTGACCTTTTGACGTCAATAGTGCTTTGAAGTTGACATAAAATTGGCCAAATTTTAATTTTACATTGCGTTTTGTGTCAAGTGGTAAACCAGGGTTTATAGGAGGTTGTAGTTATACATAATTTCCTTTTGTTCTATTCCTTAAAAGCATGATATTAATTTTTTGTTTCTGTCCTCTAGTTGAAGTTAAATGCTGTTAGCTCATTAAGTGATTCATTCTTTAAGAAACTCCTTGATGTGAATGAGGCAAGCCAATACCAAGAGTAGATACTAGAAATCCATCCTTCATTTCTCTTTCATAGGACTATATGTCACTAAATGAAGAGCTTTCAATGATTAGTTTCATTGAAGCGCTTGTGAGACGAATAAGGAAACTACTCAAACTGAGGGCAGCAGCCAGACCAGTCCTTAAACTATAGTTCACAAACACTCACTTCCTCACTTCTACTACTTCTTAATTTTAGTTTCATTTTCGACTACTTCTTAGTTGTAAATATTTTGTTATTAATGCTAATAACTTACATTATATTTTAATCACTTGATTACGTAAGTAATGTTAGCGTGTTTGTATAGCTAGATAATTGGTGCGATCTGTCCCTGGTGCAATTGTTTTAAACATTGGAAGTGAAAGCTGAAATTTCTGCTTGCCGCTAGCAAGAGTACATAATATTAGGTATACTCTTGCTGCTAGGCATAAAGACTGCACTATTATTGATTGATGAGGTTTCAGTAATTGTTTAGAAAAAAGTTGCATGAAAAGAGAAGCATCAAAAAATAGTCCTAACAAAAATATTTAATTAATAAAAAGTCCTATATTGCTTCTTCATGCACTTATTACATTAGAGCAGTTCATTGTTTGTTGCATCCAAGATCAATGGGAACTTTACCAGAGATATCAATCTTTGCACATCCTCCTTGATTATTCACACCAAACCCATTGCATCCCATTCCATTGGTCCAGGGTTTGTAAGGTAGTGTACCAGCACCTCTATCATACCTTGGCTTGTAACAGCTCTTTGGTGGCCACCACTGGTAGCAGTATAGGCCCATGTCATCATACTCTGGTCCACAGAAATAGCTACAGTATCCCCAGCAAACTGTAGCAACTCCCATGTAGTTTTCTTTGCATTTTGGATAACACAGACCAGCATCATTTTCTTCATCTTCATCACATCCGTCCTTTGCGCATGTGTTTGTTGCTGTGCGTAATGGAAAATCTGCACTAGCAAGAAGAGAGCACTTCTTATAGCATAATCCAAGATAGTTCTCCTCATCATCAGCACAACCAATAGTTACTGGACCAACCTTTATTCCACATGCTTTGTGAACTAGAAAAAAATTAATTCACAATATGGAGTACACTTGCAAGAATCTTAATTACGATCAACACAGCCAAGCTTGACTAGTAAGTAGTAAACGCAAATTTCAGTTCCATTAACTTCAACTTTAATGTTATCCAGAATACCTTTAAGAAGAAAAATACGTTAGGACTGAGTCTTAACCACATAAGTAGAAAGTATGCACTTTTATAATTATCAGAGACAAGTGCTGTGCCTTGTGGTGGTGACATTGCTTTGATCGTGTTCATAACTTCATTTCTGTTTCTAAAAGACATCAATAGCTTTTGCTTTATTATGATACATTATAGTTTTACCTGTAGTGATCATGGTGGTAAGACCTTGTCTCTGTATAGAAATGATCATACATTAACACATAGAGCTACTGACATACCTGGCATAGCCAGGACACAAACACTGAGAGTCATAATAAAGAAGAATACAAGAGTTTTCATTGTGATTTTCCTTCTTTGCTTGCTGCATTGAAAATCACCTTCTTATATAGCCTGAACACTGTTCAAATGAATATTAGGCACTAGACACATTAAGAGACTCATTACAAATGTTTGCATGGTCTGGCTCTGTTAATTATCATAGTCTAGCACAAATAGATAGTACACTATGCTATCATAATTGCAATTTTGTGATAACGATTTTTAGAACTAACAATTGAGCTATTCACTACAAAAAGATTTTATTTTCATTAATAAATCAAAATAATTTTTTTAGCCAAAGTCTATATTTTTTAAACAAGAGTCAAGCAGATCTATTGTATTATAGGTTCATTTTTACATTTACCAAAAGTACACTACCTCCTATTGATGAGTTACATATTAATTAGAGTTATTGCCTTTGTTTGTAGTGTCTTCATTGAGGAGCTCTGTATCTGCTGTAGAGTGTAGATACACCTTTATGGGTAGTCTTGTTTAGACATCGTGCTGCTGGAGAATGTAAATGAAGCCCAAATTTTATTAGCAATTGTGCAACTTCACACCTCAAGGTGTGAACAAGGTGCCAAAAACAAGTAATAAGTATCATAAATAATTATCCACTCTTGGTATCATAAATAATCTTTCAATAATAATTTGAATAGATCAATACAGGTGCAGAAACAGAGAACAAAAGTAATAATAATAATGATGATAATAATAACAACAAATAATTATTCAAAAATACATGCAATAGTTTCTGAAAGCACAACTAAAAACAATTATATATGTACTGAAAATTAAGTCACAAACATCATAATGTATAATACAATGACAATAGTAACTATGCATATAATAAATTATTAGTAAAACATTCTCTCATTATGATATGATGGTATTATTGTATTAGACTAGTTCATCCTGGTATCCCATGTGGTGGGAGTTTTGAAGCTTCTCTGGCCTTTATAATCGTAGCCCTGGCCATGAACTGTCTTCTGGATAAATCTCTAACATGCTAAAGGAGAGATGTTATACATTATTATCAAAAATATAGAGAACAAAATTCAACAAAATACATGTACTAGTAATAGTAATAAATAATGCCATATTATATAGGCATTATGATCAAAATGTGCTTTGCATTATAGCTATAGATTGTACCTTTAAGAATGCTTCTGAAGTGATGACTCCTCTCCTCAAAGCTTCTCCTAAGTAATAGATAGTATCATCAATAGCATTCTCTTCAGCATATAGTCTCAATATTCTATATTAGAAGGAAATTCATTGATATGTAATAATCATAACTAATAACTATCATTCTCTTACTGATTGTGGACTGGGTTTGTAGCAACTATAGCTTCGTCAATATTAAACTCGTCAGGTTGACTTTCAAGATACTCTATGATGCTATCAACCTCAGCAGTTTTCTGTCTTAGTGTATCAATACTGGAATTAACCTCATTCTATAGATAGAAGGTGAAAGAATTTCAACTACAATCTCTTTCTCACTTGTTTTGTCTCCATTTCCCTTAACATTTTTGTCAGTTTCTCATTATTATCTTTCAATTTTTTCTGTGTGTCATTCAATGCCTTCATCTCGTCCTATTAATCATCTAAAAGTCATGTGACCATCACCTGACGTTACCTCAGCACGTTCCATGATATTCTGGAGCTGTCTCTTTATCTTGTCCTCAACAGCACTCTCCAGACTGATCCTATTTTCTTTGGCTCTCTCTCTTTCCTCCTCCTCTTTCTTTCTCCTCTCCTCCTCCGCTGACATCTGAGGCTGAGCATTAACAACACCACCAGGCTAATAAAAAACAACAAATAAATAAATACATTATACGTTATTAATATAATTATTATAGATAAGTTGTTACAGGCTAACAACCTCTGAATGTTAGATTAATTAACACAATTATCAATGAATATTTGACTTAATTAATGAATAGTTGCCTGAACTCATACCACTTACATACATAGACACACATACACTGCACTAACTACTAATAGACTTCAATCAATAATTACATAGAATTCATAATCCAATTACCCGTTCATATATTAAATACACTAGAGCCATATCCATACCTGAGGATAAGGAGGGATGTACCCACTTGGGCCGGGGGGATACCCTCCTCCAGGGTGACCCTGTGGCGAGGGATAAGGAGGTTGATTATATCCTCCGGTTGGATAAGGAGCTGGTTGCGGTTGGTATCCACCAGGGGTTGGCATTGAGGCCTGTACAGGGTAAGGGGTTGGTCCTGGATACCCTGGCTGACCACCTGGTTGTGGATAGGGTGGGTGCTGTGCTTGAGGATAAGGATTATATCCTGGTTGAGGTTGTGGTGGTGGGTGTGCATGTGGTGGTCTGTAAGCTCCACCCCCTGCTGATGGTGGGCGGTAAGAGCCTGGTTGATTGTAGCCAGTGGCGGCCTGTTGACGACTGTAGACTGGAATATTATCAGCAAATGTGGCACATAATATTTGAATTAATGTGGCTAAATCACTTTTACCCTGTCAAAAGAGAGAGATAAACATAGAGAGACTCATAACCAGTTAACCACATGTGCATCTGTCAGGGTTCTATCCAGTGGGAGGGGGGCAGGGGAAGCTTCCCCCCAAACTCTTCAGCTTCCCCCCCCGTGTACTTCTGTAATTGTATGCATGTACTATACATGTACATACATACATGTATGTACACAACCCAGGGGCGTATCTAGGAATTAGGAAAGGGGGGGTGCTGAGGGCATGCGAAGCGCGCCGCGATTTTGGCCACACCCACTTTTACGGCGGTATAACGGCCTTTTCCTGCATTTTCGTCAATTACGGGTGGGGCCAAGATCATTTCAAGCATACTGCTATGTTACTGGTACTTCTGATTGCTCCTTAAAGCACTGGAAACTGCTGAAATCATGATCAGGGGGCTAGATAACTTTGTTAATAGGCTTGGTAGTGATGCAAGAGTCCAGGACTTCAGTAATTTTTTCTGAGCCCAGCCCTGAGGGGGGTGCTCAAGCCCCCTCAGCCCCCCCCCCCTAAATACGCCTCTGCAACCTCCCCCCAGTCAACTGCTCTGGGATTTCACCCAAACAAAAATTCCTAGATAGAACCCTACCCATATATCTGTAAGTAGAAGATACACATGTACTACATGTACATGTAAGTCTACAATACCAAGGTACATCAATAATGACATATCAAATAAAGGGGCTCGAGTAAAGCAGTATTACAGAAACCTTACCACCAGGGATAACAAGACTAGATTGATTCTAGTGGCAAGATTCTTAGAACATTACCAATACTGAAAGTTTACATACTTAATTTTCAGTAACTGTATGCATCAACTCTTAATGTGCTCTTAAATACAAACCTGCTTCCATTCAGATATATACGGTAGGTAAACACGCCCACTGTGATCAACAAAACGAGACGGATTAATACTCATCTCTGGAGTGGGTGTGACAAAAACTATCGGATTGATTTGCGGGTGCGTCCTTTGAACCCAAATAATAATAGGAATATTATAATTATTGCCTTGAGAGACAGAGAGGGGTAATAGGAGCAGGAGAGCGAGTGACATAAGAAAAGAACGAGAGATAAAGAAAGCAAAGTTGAACTAGTATTCTCTCATAAAGTAGTACCTCTAAAAGAAACAGGAATGGTCCCTTTTAATCTGAATAACATTTCCTTGCGTCCATCATTGTGAACTGAAAGAGAAAAAGATAAACACCATTACATGTGTATACATGATTATACAATGAACATACTATAATTGTCACTTCCTATTTTAAGATCTTTGTAATGCTGCAGAGACGCTTGTACATCCCTAGCAGCAAGATCCATTAACCGATACTGTGTAACATAAATATACCACACATAAGAAGTTATTTTGATGGGCTCACTAACCCCTTTCATGTGTGACTTGATGTCTTTTAAGTTCACAGCCATTTTCTGCCTCCTGACCTAAGACAACTAGGCTAATAGGAAGAGTGACATAAAATTTAAAGACAACAGACTTCCTCTTACCTTTCTAGGAGAAGAATCTCAGCAAAAATGGAGGAGAGATGAACAAGTATGCAAAGATGTAATAAGCCACACCTACTGTAAAGTCACGTGCATACCCGCCCACATTACGTCATTTTAAATTAACTTTTAATAAGTAAAATCACACCCACTTTCTAAAATGATATGATACAGCAACACAACACAAGACACACATGTGACCTCTCGCCTTTTTAATTTGCCAAAGCTGCTCGAGTAAGCTAATTTAAACTATCCCTGTCCTAGCTCTGTATTCTTAAGACAAGTACTTGAGCAAACAACAGGCGATTCTATAGATTCTCTCTTCATACACTCCAGACTTTAGCTTTTAAAGATGGAGGAAGGTGTCCCTAATGTGAATGTGGAGCCAGTAGCCCCTTACCCGGCCAAAGACATAGTCCACGAAGTAAAGAATGTGTTTATATACATACCAGCAGAGCTGTCTGCTACCGGGTTTGAACTGAAGATTAATGGATTTGTTAGGATTGTGAAAAAGGTATGTATGTATATACATGTATGTGTAAATGTTCATGCATAATTGGTTTTTTTGTTTGCTTTCTTTTTCCTGTTTATTCTACTAAATGCACTATTGTCACTGTTTTTTGTAATGTGCATATGCATGTAATTTTCTCTCCAGGAATCAGATAATTTACTGGTATGGGATCCTCTGGAATTAAGCTATCAAGATGTCGCCTGTCTCTTCTCCTCTGAGTCTGATGGCTGGACAATCATAGACGAGCCGTGTAAGTCAAGTGACGTGCACATTATCACATGATAATATTGTACATACTGCACCAGTTGTGTTGCTTTGTTAGCAAGTTGTCCTTCAGTGTGGCATGATTTAAATGGCACTTTATTGAATGGGATTTCTATTCACAATTGTATTTCTAATTTTTAAAAATCTAATCTAGTTTTTAGTTTCTTATTTTTATCAAAAGTACATTTGTATTTTTTTATTACAATTTTATATTTCTTTTTTTAGATGAGGTTCCAGTTATTGTTGATGAGCATGAATGCACTTATCCCAGTATTTATCCTAAGCTTGATCTCAAACCACCTGATCCTATTTTACCCACAGCTGCAACTGCTACTTCTCCTACTAGGAACAATAAAAATGGCGGGAATAAAGGGAGTCCTTCTGTCAGGTATAAGGTCGGGAATGAGGGAGAACAGAAAGTAGGAGGAGCCAAAGGAGGTATGATATGAGAAGATTACAATGTGATACGAATATTGTCCTTGTATGTGCATGTATGTGTATGTGAATGCTTTATACTGCATATACATGTACATACTACATAGTATAGTGGACACTATACAGCATATACATGTAAGATTTACCTTAGGTGTCCTTTGGCAGGGTTTCCCACAAAGCATGCTAAGTGAGCTAAACAGGATGCTTCATGGGCTTACAAGCACTACAATACAGTCCATTGTGTACATGTACTTTTAAAATTCAATTTGATCTGAATCAGGTCAAACTTTCTACGCAATATAAGTACATGTATACGCATCAGAAAATGAAGAAATCTCTCCTAACCATTTTTGTTGAAATTTGGCTGAAGACCCTATACTATGTCTTAGAGATTTTTAGCACTGTAACAAAATCCTATGGGAAACCCTGGTCTTTCATTGGTACACTAGTAGAGGTGACCACTATAGAGAGTGTTTATTGTTAAAAGAAGTTGCACTGCACTGTATTATTTATTGCTGTAGGCTCTTCTCCTGTGATTGCATCGTCTAAAACAAGTCCAGTTAGTTTCAGTCTCTCTCAATTGAAAATGGTTCGTGAGACCAACAGACGTGAGGGTACCAGACTCACCTTCTTCCTAAAAGATGGGAAGGAACTGCCAACACTTTCATTTCATGATGGAGGAACAGCAGGACTCTTGCAATCAATGCAACGGTTCCTATACTTAGTGAGGTATGTACTGTATGGGATTTTTGGATGTTTATTTTTTTCTTCATATTTATTGTGAATAACATAATCAAGATACCGTAATGATAACTTAACAACATGTATATGTGTACGTATCATTTAAATGGAGAATTTTCTCCTAGCTGTTTTTTATGAATTGTACATGTACTCTATTATTTGAGCAACTTGAAAAATGAAAAAACATTTTGTTAATTTGTTTTATGCTGACATTTTGTTTCTAATTTTATTATTTTAGGGATGGTAAAGATAATAGAATTATTCGTGTTGAGAAGAATCCTGTCGTTGAGATGAGCCGAAAGAAAACCCCACCCCCTTCTGGCCATAAACCACACCTACCTTACCATATCACTCTCAGTGGAAGAGGAGTAAGGGAAGAGAGAGAAGGAGAGAGTATTGTATGGAAGACGAAGAAAAAGAAAGAGAGATAAAAAATAGAGAGCAAAGATTATGATTCAATCATTAATTATTGTGCACACACACACAGAGTTCGTTCCCAAGGGCTCTTGTACAAGATCTTGGTAAGATAGTCCGAAACACGTTCCTACCTCCAGACAGTGAGCAGTTACTGGAGAGGAGACCAGTGGAGACCAACGATGAAGAGGAGGAGATATCAACCATCACTTGTAAGGACATTGAGACAGGAGGTAACACTGCAAAGAGTAAACCTGATGTTGCTACACCTGAGCAGTCTCTTATATCAGATTTTCAAATCGTCACAAATTTACAGGTAGTGTACTATCCTTATTTTTATCATTCTTGATATTATTGTTAATGAATTTTTAGGGTCAGCTACCTCCTCGTCTTCCCCCGAGGCCACGCCTACCTCCGTTATCTCGGGAAGAATGGGAGAGCTATAGAGAGATTGATGGACGCGTCTCTAAAGAAAATGAAGAGAAGTTTCGTGCAAGAGTATTTGCTGGAGTCAGTCTCCCCCCTCTCTCTCTTAATTTATTCCTTGCATATGTGCATGTACATGTACATGCACCATCAAAATTATCCCTTTTTCTTTTTTCTCACTCAGAGTATCGATCATTCCATAAGACGTGAGGTATGGAAGTATTTGTTGGGATATTTCAGATTTGGTGCAACCGATATTGAGAGGATGGAGGAACAGAAGGCAAAGGAAAGAGAATATGAAATAATGAAGAAGCAATGGGAGTCGTTCCTTCCTCAGCAGGAAGCTAACTTTGCTCGCTGGAGAGAACTTAGAAATCTTGTTGGTAAGACAAAGAAAAATAATTTCATGTTGTTAAATTGCTGCACTTTAATTCTTTGCAGAGAAAGATGTTATTCGTACTGATCGCGATGTGGAGTTGTTTCACAGTGTCAGTAGTCCGCAGTTGAAGCAGCTGCAGAACATTTTGAAAACTTATATAATGTACAACATGGACCTTGGTAAAGACCCCATGTATAATGTACTTGTATTGGGAGAGAGAGAGAGAGGGAGGGAGGGAGAAGAAAGACAGAAATGAAGAGAAAAGAGAGTTTGAATAAACTTAATGTACATGTACACATGTAGTTGTACATGTACACATGTAGTTGTACATGTACAATCACTACAATGTACCTATATACATGTGAGTACTATTGAAACTATTCCTTCATGTTGTTCAGGTTATGTACAAGGAATGAGTGACCTCCTCTCAGTGATATTAGCCATTATGGAGAATGAGGTTGATTCCTTTTGGTGTTTCGTTGGACTGATGGACATGATACACGACCGATTTGAGATCACACAAGAATTCATGAGATTGCGTATCAAGCAACTACGAACGTTGCTTAAGGTATCTGATCCTGAATTCTACAAGTATTTGGGTAAGTAGAATTTTATAATAAAAATGAGACTGAGCTTTGTTATAATAATTAGGAGAGAAAGACTCCAACAACCTGTATCTCTCATTTCGATGGCTTCTCGTTGATTTTAAAAGAGAATTTCAGTTCTCAGACCTCATGATCCTGTGGGAGGTATGTCTAATATAGTGTGTATGGTGGTCATAATTGCCATTTATTAATAGGTTTTTTGGACACTTCACTTGTCACCTGATTATCCATTGTTCTTTGCACTTGCTATCATTGAGAAAGAAAGGAATAACATGATGGATCCTAAATTTGACTTCAGTGACATTATTGCTGTTAGTCACAGAGAGAGGGAGAAAGAGATGAAGTTTACTATTATTTTTTAGCATATAAACGGTCTGTCAAAGAATCTTCAATTAGAAGAGTTGTTAGAGAAAGCTGAGAGTATTTGTCGTCAAGTAGGAGCTGTAGATCATTTACCTGAAGAGTTGCAGCCTTTGGTCAGACAGCCACTTCCTCCTCCTTTCACTTTTCCTTCAGCTAAATGAACACTTGATTATTGTTTTTAATCCTTTTGTGTTGCAAATATATATTTTTATTATGATTAACAAAGAAAGATATGGTCAAACAGAGAGAGTGACCAATTTCTTGTTTTCTTTACTTTTTAACAAAAGTTCCTAATCTGATGTTAGATTTGCATTAGCAGCAGCTTAGTTTATGGCACAAGAACTAATTTTCCTAACAAAAGCTAAAGATTATGTGACTTCATTGCATTTTGCAGTAAGTTACTCATTAGATCAATTTAGAATGGGCTCTATTTGTTTCATCATTCCTACAGTGTGTGAGTGAATGAAATTAGTTGTCTGTGCCATTGATTTGTTTCAACATTCATAGTGCTGCTTGCTTGTTTGTCACAAAATAAGTGAATAACATTACATTTGCAAGGTTTACATTAGCAACAACATCTGATTACACTTCTACACCTACAGCTGATACGGAATTATTAAAAGATTACACAAGCTCAAGCCAGAAAATTTTGAGCATATGATTGCATTACTGTAAATCAAAACAGGAGCCACGATACTTTGATCATGAGTTAACCAAAAAATTCTCATACTGAAAGTGACATTAAGCATAAACATGGACATCATAACAAGCTCATGAGAACTATTATACAATTAGTCTGTGATAATTATGTTTCATACTCTCAATATTATGAAAAAACATGTCTCAGTATAAAAGTAGAAAGCTAAGAAGGCAACAATCACATCAGTATTAAAGAAGAAAGAAATTTGACTGTATTATCCACAAAGGAAAATGAAGTCTTTGTTCCTGCTTTGCATATTTGGGATCTTTGCTTCTGCTAAAAGTAACTATATGCAAGATTTAACTTCATATTTCATAGTGTTATTTTAATCATAATAGGTTGTAATAACACAATTGCAAAAGATTGCAAGGAGTTGCATGAAAATGGTCAAAACTGTAGTGGTGTTTACACCATAAAACCTGATCATTTACCTGCTTTTGAGGTATATCTACAACAATCTATAATGATTATTATGTATTATGCAGGCTTACTGTGATATGAGCAAAGGTGTTGGTTATACTGTCCTTCAAAGGAGAATGGATGGTACAGTCAACTTCTATCAAGATTGGGCCAATTATCTGAAAGGTTTTGGAGACCTCAAAGGAGAGTTCTGGCTGGGACTCGATAAAATACACCGTATCACCACAAGCTGCAACGGTAGCCTGCGTATTGACATGGAGGATTTCGCAGGAGAAAAAAGATCGGCATTCTATTCTCAATTCAGTTTGAAAGGTGCAGATGAGAAGTATTCATTAAAAGTATCGGGTTACTCTGGCAATGCTGGAGATAGCTTGACTCAGCACAATGGTAGGAGATTCACCACTCATGATCAAGACAATGATGATAGTCAAACCGTCAATTGTGCTTTTGCATCTCGAGGAGCATGGTGGTATTCTTCCTGCCATTTCTCAAATTTAAATGGCTTGTATTTGGCTGGCCAACATCCTTCAAATGGAAATGGAGTCAATTGGAGTAGCTGGAAGGGTATCAATTACTCTTTGAGGATTACGGAAATGAAAGTATTAAGGTATTAAGCCTTTTCAAGCTGAACCTCATGTTGAACACTGTAGTTTCTGCTTAGACTAATAGTAGATTTGTCTAGGCTATTATGTAGTTTATGATAATAATATTATTTTATTTTTAATGATAAAAAATTATTATTATCATGAGTCTTTCTTTAAAATGAATTTAAAACTGTTTTTGGAGGCGGGAGCATATGGGGTGTGGCTGTACCAAGTCACGTGACTCATGTGCATAACTTGAGCTAGAACTTAAACCAAGAAATCTAGCAGAATATCTCGAGCAAAATGCCTGGTAGGAAGGATAAGAAGAAAGATAGAGGAGAGAAACCAAAGGGTGGCGGGGGACTGGCCTCGTTTCTTGGCGTTGGAGGGATGCCAGGTAAAGACAGTGAAAGAGAACCTCACTTTATCCAATACTCCTCCTCTCTCTCCTCCCATTATGTTTATACTAGAGTTCAATGATGAGGATTTAGAGGCGGAATTACTAGCCATGACAGGCGGTGGAGTGAGTAAAGGCAAGAAGAAAGGAAGCAGCAGTGGAGGAGGAGGAGCCTCGTTAGCTGATATTGATAAGATGCTGTCATCAGCTCATAAACTGGGAGAGGAGACTGGAGAGGGTGATGATGATGAAGATGATGATATGGATGTTGACGATGCTGATCTATTGGCTGAACTGGTGGGTTGATTATTATTATATGCACACATTGTACTAGTAGAAGATACTGCTGGGCTATGAGTGTAGAAATTTGTAGATTTCTATGAGTGTAGAAATTTGGCCAATGACCCTATACTATCATTATACATGTACACATGTAGTACATGGTCTTTGGCTTAATTTTTGAGCATTAGAAACTATTGATAAAAAATTCAAACTCTATTGGAATCAGCTTAAACTTTCTACACAACATAAGTACATGTATGTGCATCAGAAAATGTAATAAAAATTAGAAATTCTTTCTTAGTCATTTTTGATGAAATTCGGCCAATGACCCTGTACTATAGTACAGGGTCTTTCGCCCGATTTTTAAGCAACTTTGAAAATTCATGAAAAATGTAGTTTTGATCGGAATCAGCTCAAACTTTCTACACAACATAAGTACATGTATATGCATAAGAAAATGTAATAAAAATTAGAAATTCTTTCCTAGTCATTTTTGGCAAAATTTGGCCAACGACCCTGTACTATAGTACAGGGTTTTTGGTCTGATTTTTAAGCAACTTTGAAAAATCATAAAAAATCTAATTTTGATGGGATTCAGCTTAAACTTGATACACAACATACATGTAAGTACATGTATATGCATCAGAAAATGTAATAAAAATGGAGAATTCTTTCTTAGTCATTTTTGCCAAAATTTGACCAGTGACCCTGTACTATAGTACAGGGTCTTTGGTCCGATTTTTGAGCAACTTTAAAAATTCATAAAAAATATAATTTTGATCAGATTCAGCTTAAACTTGATACACAACATAAGTACATGTATATGCATCAGAAAATGTAGTAAAAATTAGAAATTCTTTCCTAGTCATTTTTGACAAAATTTGGCCAATGACCCTGTAATATATATAGTACAGGGTTTTTGGCCAGATTTTGGAGCAAGTTTGAAAATTCATAAAAAATCCAGTTTTGATTGGAATCAGCTCAAAGTTTGTACACATTTAGTGTGCAACAGAACTTCAAATGTGTATCAGAAAATGTAAATTGCATTGTGTGTTGTATTTGATGGTATTTAAAATACTATTACATATTTTTTTCATTTAATAGGAAGGAATGGAAGATGATGATGATGAAGATGCTGATGATTCCATGGAGATTACAGTAGAAAGGCCTCCTGTTAGACAGAAACCTACTCCTCCTGCTCCTGTCAAACCAGCTGGAAAAACTAGTAAATAATGAATAGTATTTATAGCCAAATATCTTTCTCTCTCTTTTTCTTTCTCTGCTTAGGTTCATCAAACAACTTACAGACAGTCAACGAGAGGTTGAGTGCTTATAGATCAGCCTCTGCTGCTGCTAAAGCTAAAGGAGAGACTAGTAAAGTGAGACGGTATGAGAGAGCCATTACATCAATGAATGAAATGGTGAAGGATCTGAAGGCAGGGAAGAGGGTCAACATGGAGGAACTACCTCCTGAGGTTTTTGTACCGTCAGGTGGAGGAGGAGGGGGAGGGGGAGCAAGTGGGAGTGGCAGTTTGGCTTCAAAGGGAAAACCCCAACCAGAAAAGGTTGATGATGATGAGTTTGCTGAGTTGGCAGAATGGGCTGGCATCTCTACTGATAAAGGAAAAGGTAGATTTATTTGATGCTCTATTTAATGCCCACCTTGACTTTGAGTCACTTTATAATATAATATTGGTATACGATTATAAAATTTATTAGATTTAGTTTTTTTGGTCTGCCTTAAATAATGGTGCACTTAAGTTTTCAAAGTGAAAGTATTTGTATTTATTTTGCACTTGAATATTATTACAAGCATCGCTATATCTACTTTTATTTTCATAATTATTTTTCCCCTAGCTGAGGTAGCTGCCCCCAAAGCCA
>NW_003546402.1:185627-197773 GCF_000090795.2 Amphimedon queenslandica | reverse complement strand
TAATAATAATAATAATAATAGTATTAATAAATTAGTAATAATGAAAATGCAAAACAACTAACTAACTAAATACTGAGTAATAGCGCATTAAACTCTAAGTCACTGATAAAACCCATTGAATGAAAATGGGTGGATTGGTAAGCTTGTTGTAACAGATTATAACCTACATGTACATGTATATGGTCAGGGAGTTAAATTTGGTAGATTTTTATTTTGGTGAATGGTTATCAAAACACCAAATTCGCCAAATTTAGCTACCTATAAAATTTCCATCTATACGATAAGTCCCTCAAAAGTTTTCAGAAGTCAAAAAGCTAAAAAGTACATGTAATTCTTAATTGGCCAGGCATGCTACTCTGTGCTTGGATATTTGCAAGAACATGTAGTTGATTAATATTTTAATTTAGGAAGCATCATTGTATGTCCAGAGTGATAAAGAGTGCACTACTGTATTGAGGTCTCAGTTTAATGAGAGAAAAGAAGAAAACCAAGAATTGTCAGACAAACTATCAAAAATGAAGATTGATTATTTGAGAACACTTTCTAGTAATACTGGCTCAGGTTAGAGTATAGTTTTTATTAATTATTTAGTTATTATACTTAATTAAAGCTGCTAGCAAACTGAGAAGAGGAATGACTCTTGAAATTGATGACTGCAAATTTTGTTTTGAAGCCATGAAAACTCCACACTATCAGCCATTGGTAGATAATAAAAAAATAATAGAGAATTTACAAGAAAGAATAACATTAATGAATATGCATCTAATTACTAAAAGAGAAGACAATGAGAAGATCATCAAAGTTATCAAAGGTTTTATTGATGATGTACATGTATGGCATCCACTCGTCATTTGATTCTTAATGTTTTAATAGATTTGAAAAAGGTTGATCAAAGACTGAAAGAAAAGGAACAGGATATTGAAAAAGAAATGAAGATAAAAGTGAGGCAAAAAATATATATGTGCACTGCATGTACCTTTTCTATTTTATACATGTAGTTCATATTATCTTGTAATCATCCTGTTACTGGTAAATTAATAAATTCATTCCTTAAAGTACATAAAGATGAACTACTACCTGTAGTACTGGATAAAGCTTACAAGGTTTATTTTTAGTTAATTTCATTTCCTCATTTTTCTCTCATCTCTTTTTCAGTTAATGAAATTAGCTCCTCATATTCCTATTGAGAGATGTCGTTTAGTGAAATATGATTATTCTTTTGATGTAATGGAACAGTCCTTTGATCTTGATGAAGTAAGCTTTATACATATCCTTCAGTTATCTTATTATTAAATATAGTTTCAGCATCAAACTATTCTACAGCTTATGGGTATGGATGGGTATTATGATTTATTCTTAGAAACTCGTAAAGAAACGGAATCATTTAAAAAATACAATGATGGAGGTGTGTAATTGTGGGTGTGATTGGTTACCATATTAATGCCTCTAATTACATGTGTTTGTTTGTGTTTGATGGTGTATAGGTATTAAATTAAAGATATCAGTGGTTGATGTGTCCACTGGTGAAGTAAGACCAGTTAAACCAATGAGAGGTGAAGTGGGCTGGACTATTGAGGGATTAAAACAGTATATAGGAGAAGTAAGAGGAAGTATAATACCGTCATTGTCATTTACATGTATATTGTTCCCTTTTTCATCCTCATTTTCCTTATTCCTGTCTCCCTTGAACTGCTCCCTTTCTTTCTATAGGTATTTGATCTTAATTCATCTTGTATGAGATTAGTACAGGTGTATGGTTATCAGGACATTACTTCAATTTGGGAAGTTACATGTAGAAAATTAACAAGTACTATTGAGAATATACTCCGTGGAAACAGATCTAGTCCTTACAGACAAGTACTAGCTACCATAGCATTAATACTGTAATGAGATGTTGATATGTGATGTGGTTACTGGCTAAATGTAGCCATATATGTCATGCAAAGCAATATTTTTAAATTGGCTATTTTCCCAAACATTAATATTTTATTTTATGCTGCAGCTGTATCATGATTAATTTAGTGTTATTTATATTCATTTTTCATCCGTTTACTGTCTGCACGCACACAACTTATTCTTTCTCCTTTCTACCTAGTTTTATGTATCATCAGATCCTGAAGATTGTGAAAAAGAATTTGAAGATAGTTTGATGTACAAATATGTTGATTATTACATTAACTGGATACAACTAAACATAACATTACCTCCACAACCTGAAGTCACTGCCACTACAAGTAAAAGGAGAGAAGGAGAAATAATAATGAAGATTATATCAATGAATGAACAAAAGAGAGGAAAAGAAAGAAGTGAGAATTTTAACATCATAAAAGAACGTTACATTATTCCGTACAGATTTACAGGTAGAAGTTGACAGGAGAATAACGCTAGCTCAATTGAAAGAGGAGCTAGCTCCATTGATTGGTGTACAACCTACTGGTTTTATAGTGTACAGAATTAGTGGTTCTAAAGCAAATGAAATGAAGGAGCTGGATGGAACATTAAAATATATTACATCTGGATCAGAGGTATAGTTTTACCATATAGCGGGAATTTTTCGTGGATTTCACGTTTTTTCAAAATTTACGAAAATAAAATTTGCAAAATCAATGTAATACGGTTCAAGATAGCTGATAAGTAGAAAACCACAAAAATTAAAGCCACGAAATTGATTTTTAGACGGATCCATGAAAATCTTAGGCCACAAAAATTTCCCGCTATATGGTATGTGCTACTTTAGTACTTTTCTCTCTCTCTCTCTCTCTCTCCTTTCCTTTCCTTTTAAAATTTAATTTATAATATTTTCATTTATATTTTATTATTTGGTCTCCTAGTTGATAGTAAGACTTCATGTAGGTAGAGCAGTACAAGAAGGAGGCTACTGCAAAATTAAATTATATTTATTGCAAGTTAACAACACAGAGGTATGAATATTTCATTATTATAATTTTGTACTGTAGTTTACATGTATTTGTAGTTTTGTGAGTTTATGATGGAGTCTATTGTTACTAAGGGTACACCAGTGAGAGAATTTAAGAAACAAATTATTGAAGAAGCAAAAGTACAAGGAATTGACTGTGTTCTTGAATTAGACAAGTATAAGTACATCATGTGACTGTCATGTGACTTCTTGTGTAGAATGAGATTACGGGAGAAGTGGGGAGTGTCCACTGGTAACCTATTTCTTGATGATCAGCTTATTCATGCTAGTGGGGGAATATATCTGGAACAATTGAAACGTCAGTATATCTCAACATTTCTATTGTGCATAGTATACTGTAGTACTTTAAGCTATGTATTTAATTTTATTAGAGCCAGAGAAGAAGAAGTATGATCGACAGAGACAGGTGTATGTTATTAGGTGGCGTCCATCACAATGTTCAGTTGATCCAACAGAAGAAATTATAATGGATGATAATTATGATCCTCGGCATGTTATTGAAAAGGTAATTGACTAAAATACATGTGATGTTACTGACTACTGTATACATGTACATGTACATGTATGTCTTAAATTTTTGAGTATTAAAAATTTATAAATTTGCCCAACTAAAAAGAATATTTTTAAAAAAATTAATTTTTAATGGGTGCATGTGTTGCTCATGTGCACACGTGTTGTACACATGTTTCAGTATTTTAATTTAGTCACATTACAGTCTATGGTTTGAGAATATCAAGCAGTATCAACATGATGATTAATGGTCCTTCTCATCACTATGATAGAAATCTTGATAAGTTTCCTGGTTTAATGATAAACAACAACTTAAATGAATGATTAAAGCAACAGCAGACGGCAAATGTTACAAAACCACTTCTTTATATACAACAGAAAATCTTCTAGAATAGAGTATACACAGTAGAAAGTTCTAAAGTAGAGAGTTCTAGAAGAATAAGACAGAGTCCTAGAAGGTACAAGACTCTACAAGACATAATTAGATAATGATAATACTTTACTTTAATAATAATATAACTAACAATAATGTAAATACATGTACACGTACATATGACAACAACTCTTTGGTGTATTTTCCTCAACACACTGGTCTTGTTCGTTTCTACTCAGTGCAATTTCATTTTAGCGCATGTAATAGTGTAATAGTGTATAATAATTAATGCAAATAGATGTTTTAAATTTTTCATCCCTTCAAAAAAGAATTTTATAATTTACGGAAAATTTACAGTATTTAATGTTTAAAGTAACCAGCAGCTTTACCTTAAATTGTGATGACTTGCTTGACTCTGTGGTCTTGCATTCTCAACTGCCTTATACCATATGGTTGGTAATTTTCAAGGGTCCAATATTTCGTGTTTTCAGGCTCCAAAATTTCCTTAGTGGCTAATATTTGTGGGTACAAATATTCGTAGCTGGCAATTAGCAAACTTCTTTTCACTTGGATGTACAGCACTACATGTATTTTCCAATACATGGCTTATAGTGGAATATCAAAGACTCTGGCTCCTCCACTGGCTTGGAAATAATCGAGGGGTCCGCAACTCCAAATAATCCCGTACACCCTTGAAAATAATCTATAATAATCTGTTAATCTTTAAAATCTCCAGTAATCTCTGGAAATCCCAAAAAATCCTTGATAATCTTTAAAAATCTCAAAATAATCTCACCATATCTGCTAGTATCCGGAGTTTATTAAAATTAATTAAACCTCAACTAATAATTATTAATAGTTATAATGGTTAACTAGCTTTAATTAATAAATATTAAAAGTTATAAAGTAGTTAATTAATAAATAATCTCAAAAAAATCTCTGATAATCCCAAAAAATTATTGGAAATCTCAAAAAAAATCTCTGGTAATCTTCCAAATAATCTCAAATAATCTCTGATAATCTCAAAAATCTGGTTAATCTCTCAATCTCGTACACCTAAAATAGGAGTTGCGGACCCCTCGGAAATAATAGTTAGAGCTCTGCATGGCCCGTTAATTAGATTTTATGTGTGGGTGGTAGGGGTTAAAATTTTGTGGATAAAAATGAACTGTGAAATTAATGAAAATTAATACCCCATGAAAATTACTAAATTACTTACTAACAAAAATTACTAAATATTTGTTTTTTAAATTTCCAATGAAATTTATTTTTGTGGCTTAAAAACTTTTTGTTACATTTTTATTCAATGGCACTACAGTAATTAATTTAATCTAAAATATTGTAAACAATCACTGTCTTGGTATAAATGAGTGCATGAGAATGGACCCGTTTTTTATTCTTGTTTTTTTATACATTTAGTTGTCAGAATTAAGTGGAGTTTCTGCTGAGTATATCACTTATGCAAAGGTAAATAATTGATAGTAAAGAAGGCATTCTTTCTGTCTCTTTAGAGTACATCATTCCCACTTAAAATATCTTGTCTTAACATTGAAAATCAGTTGGAATGGAAGTATTCACTCAGACTGAAGCAGCACTTTTCACTATATGATGGATGTGTCATATATTACAAGTAATAACAACTATAATGCTCCTCACAGCATTTGCATGTGCAGTGAGGGTAACTTCATGCTATTACTTACACTTTTACTGTTTTTAAAATTATTTAGAGACAGTAGAGAGAAAATGAAAGAATTAACAGACAGAGAGAGATCAGAAATACAAGAGGCTGAGGAAGCAAGGTCAGTCATTATGAATTATTACATGTATTATGTAATGTTGCTCTCCTATTTCTCGTTCAATAACCAGAAACAATTTTTTAAATAAAATTATTTAGAGTAAACTTGTGTGTGTATACAAGTACAAGTACATGAAATTTCCTGTCAACCCTAAATTATTATTGACACTTGATGCCCTCATTATGCTGTTTATGTGTAGTACTTGGTACACAATGCACAATGTACTCTGACAATTATTATATTGTAGGTTAAAGAAAATTTGAGAATACACATATGAACATGGCCATCAGTTTCGTGAATGAACTAGTTGTTTTAACTGTTGTATTAATTTTGTTTTTTGAAATGTGCAATTTATAATTATTGAACTCCACAAAATTACTCACTATGTATTTACTTCCACTTTATTCAGTTTTGTAGTTGGAATAAAGGAGACTACCCCATTATAGCCACAATGCATTTACTGTAATGTTATTATAGAGGCTATGCAAAAGTGTACTTACCATACATTTAGGTCCACTGATGAACTGCCTTGTTGTCTCAGATCTAGTCGCTAGTCACCCTTCTATGTTCATTTAGAGACAGTGGTAGCTTAGGCATTAAAGTGTAGTGCCGGAGAAGAAGCGAAAAGCCACCTTCAGTCTAATCTGACATTCCCCTGTGGCTGTTATTATATCCATGTTCCTATAGTGTCTACTCACTCTATTGTTCCCATCTTACTTATTTTATCCATGCTACTAGTATTCCTCTGTTATCCATGTACTTTCCCTACTGGTCATCATTATTCAGGGTTCCACCAGTTTTACTAATCCTATATGCACTCAATAAGCTCTCATTATTGCTGTTTTGTTTGTATCCAGTGTTGCCTATATTATTACTAAAACATTTGTGCACATTCAGTAAATCTAGATGACAAGGAAAAACCTCTACACAGTTACTGTATCTCTCTTTTACTCTGTGACTACAGTTACCAATAACAAATGACATTAATTGAGTACCTGTAACCTATATCTTGCCACATAATAGTCTAACTTGGGTCAGTCTCTATACTCGGCTTCCGTTGAACCTTCACTCAGTCAAAGGAGCCTTTGCTTTACTCTAACCTTTACCCACGTGAATACACATGGGCCTCATTTAGCTCATTAATATCTATAATTGATACTAGGCATGGTGAATAATTTTAGAGCCCCAGTTAATATCTATGAGAGTATTTATGTCCCAGGGGCTGTATAAAATTAATGCATTTCTAGGAATTGGCTCCAAATTTACCCAAAATTTTATTAAATTTTCTAATGCGTAATTATCGATGCTAATAAACATCCAGTCACTGCACTACCAACTAATCATAATTATTAAGATGTTCTCAAATACTTGGCCAGTTCATAGAACTACTATAGGTATGTATAGGTTATACACTGAGGTAGAGGTTTCTATGGGATTCATTAATCAGTTCGATTGTAGTCTGGCCCCACCTCTTCGTTGCACAGGGGCCCGGAGTGGCTAGTTCCATCGTGGCCTGATGTTACTTATAGGAAGAGACTTATACATATAGGAGGGTGAAAACCCATGAAATGGAGAATGGAAGTAAGAGCAGGAAGAAAGGAAAGACGCTATGCATTAACAATAATACTAATTATCTGTAATTTTGTATTAAAGCAAGCACTCTTGCACATAAATTAAATCTTAAAGTTCAAAAGCAAAAATTTATTTCATATAGCTTATTATATCTATGGTTGACAAGATCAACCAAGATATTGTTAAAGTTGGGCCTTTCATCATCATTTTGTTTCCAGCAGTTTGCCATAAGTTGTTTAAATGGTTCTGGACAATCCTTTGGTATGAACTTATGATGGCCTTTTAATACTGCTTCCCATACTTCTTCATTAGTCATACCAGAATACAGTTCGTTTTTCTCTTTGGCAACCATTTCCCATAGTAATATACCAAATGACCAAACATCAGATTTAATACTTAGTCGCTTTAAAGTATGCCATTCAGGTGCTATCCATTTTAGAGCAGCTAGCTTAGTAGTACCTTCCTCAGCAGTCCAGTATTTCTTGCCTTTGAGGTGCAGAGCAAAATGAAAGTTTGCTATCTTGACAGTGTTATGATGGTCTCTTAATAGTACATTTTCAGCTCTTAGATCACAGTGAATATAATCTTGTTCTCCTAGATATATCATACCATCAGTAACTTGAATAGCAATATCCACTAACTCTGCTAGTGTAAGTTTATTCATATTTACATGATTCCTTAGATTTTGATTTATTGGTTCTGTTACAATATAAAAAGGATAGTCTTCAATGCAAATACCATATAGACTGATGATGTTCTTATGATAGAATTTTTCCAACATGTTAGTCTCTTCAAGAAATGTTTCTTGTGTAAAATTTGTTGCTATATTTGTTTTGATTGTAACTGGCCCGATGCCTTTACAATCACCCTTGAATATTTCTCCAAACTGTCCTGCATTTATGCAATTTGAAAACTCCAGTAATAACTTGTCAATTTGCGACTGTTTATTCATTACAATGGGCATGTTTCTTTGTTTGGGTATAGGAACTGTTAGTGAGCAGGGCAGACCATCAGCTTCCATCATGTAGTGATGTACCAGGTCATTGAGGGAATCGAACCTTACACGAGAGTCTATATAATACTTATTAAACTCAATGTATACGTGAAATTTTCGGATAGTAAATCCATCATTAAGTGAGAGAGTATACTTGACAGGATTGCTTTTACTATTTCTAATTAAAAAGGTACCTACTTGAGCGGTTGCTTTTTTCAATTGCTTTTCTGCATCCGCTATATGAAAGTAGATGTACTTGTAGTATCTAAATTAAAGGAATATACATTTATTGATCATATTCTTTCCATTATTTTGGCCAATTTTCTTACATTCTTGAGTATTCCCCTTCAATCGGTAGCATATGATTAATTTGGACATAGCCACTATTGCCTGTATGAAGTGAATGTATATACCACCATTCATCACTGCTGTTTTCAGCAATTCTAAGTACTTCTCCTATATAAAAAATGCAATGTTCTGCATATCATTTCTTAGCTGTTATTATTAACCTTTTTTTAACGTTAATTCCTGTACTTTTTCAAAATTTTGACAAGCCACAAACACTATTTAGAAAATAGTTACATTGCATAACGTGCATATACATTTTACGTACATTTTTGCTTTGAAATCCATTTCCTTAATGATTGTAGGAGAGTAGAATCATTAGTAATTTTTTGTATAAAATACTCTTCTTTATCATCATCATCATGAAAAAAAATTGGTGAATTTGACGCTGTCACTGCAAACTGAAACAAGTAAAGTAATTCTACTCTTGAGTATCCAATGTATTTCATTGGAACAACATTCTTCTGTTCAGTCTCCAGTGATTGTACCTCATGTCCATTTGTACTTAACTCAAGTAATTCACCCTTTTTGAATGAAATAGCAGTGTCATTGTAATCATCTTCAGCTACACAGATAGATCCGTTGGATGATAGCACTGTCTGTGTGGATTTAACTTTTTTATCTATTGTTGTCTGATTAGAATGTTAATAAAGATATGCTTACTGTAAGGAGGTTTCATTTCAAGCATCTGTGCACTAATAGATGAAATACTTTCCTCTAGTTCCCCAATTACTCTTTCATTTTCTTGAAGTGCTTCCTTTTGTCCTGTTTTAAAATACATGTATTATAATATTAGAAACTAGTAAGGAATGTACATACTTATTCTGATTCTTAGAGTAGATTGTAAATGTTGATTTTCTTTTAATAACATTCGCTTTTTTGTACTTGCAGCCTTTTCTCTTTCCATTTGTTTGACTTTAGATTTAAATCCTTTATCATTATAATTAAATAATGCAATAATAATTATTTATGCTATATATACCTGATGCCTGCATGCTACTGTCGAGAAATTCTAAAAACATCATAATTGATTATTATAACTGTTAATGTAATGTCCCTACCTTGCTTGTGTTTTAAAGGTATAAGTTGTGCTGCTTGCCTAGCAAGAAGACCTATATATAAATACATTCATTGATTTTATTTTGTAAGCAAAAAACTTCATCTCATACTTTCTTTGTCATTGTGGTATGGATTGAGCTTCATTAATTCTCCTTCACACATTTGAATCTCCTCTGCAACAGTCTTAAGCTCCTTTAATATATAAAATTTTACATAAACTCTAGTATATTTACTATATTATACTTTGTTTCTGATGGTCCTATCATAGACTTTGCAGTGTCCAATTTTTAATCTTATCAAAGCAAATTCTTCTTGCAGCACAGTAAGATTATCACAAGCCTTCAATTGCAAAGCATTCATTAGGTGAGTAGGAGCACCACAAATGATAATGATGGAGTTGCCTTTATGCATGCTTTTGACTATGATTCTTCTGCTCAGTCCAATGAATGCTTTCTCCATTAAACGACGGATATCACTTAGTATGTGCTCAGCAGGATCCCAGTCTAGAACAAACTCGATTGTTTCACAAACAAGAAAATCACTTGTTGAAAGCTTTTTGTCAAGCAAGAATTGAAGCTTGAAAGTGTGACAAAACTCATCAAGTGTTGTCTTATAATCAGATATCAATGGCTTAGCTTCTGTTATGCTATAAAAGCTGACCACTTCCTCTACTGGTGTGATATTAATGACATTGCATTTGGTTTTAATCGCTTTCATGACATCTTTTACTGTTGTGGCAGTAGCTAGCTGTGGGCTCAGGTCAGAGCAACAATAACTAATGTATTCTTTAAAATCTTCAAGCTGGTCTAGAGTGATGTTAGTGGATATCAAGCGGGTGATTTTGAAATAAAATGACCCATAATTCCATGTCATTTTGTCAAAGCGATCATTATAGATTTGTGTAATATAAAGTTGAATCTCTACAGTAACAATTATAACTCTAATGTACTATGAATAACAATACCTGTTTGAGGACTTGAATTAGCTGTAGGGGCATAATTTGCTGCATGATGTGCTTCAAATGAAATATCTGAAGTAGGTGCAAGTGCTTGGGTTAAAGGCTCATTAGTGCAATCAGACAAACTTTCAGACACAATAATTTTCCCTAAAAATAAAATAAAATAAGCATGTATTGGATTTCAATTAATACTCACCAATATCCTGTAGTAACTCATTGGCCATATTGACAGTGTCTTCAGATTTACATAATATTTTAGCAAATGATTTCAATTTGCTATGATCATGAGCTACTGTGTATATTTCTCTCATTGCATTATTTGTTAGTGTGCATCCACAACTCTTCACTTCCCTCAATGTCTCTTCAGATATCAGTCCTTCTGTAAGTAACAGATCAACTGATTCTTCAGAGAGTGCTGCTTGAGTTATTCTACTGCTGTAATGCTGTAGTAGCTGGCTAATCACTAAATAATGAGTATTATAATAATTATATTAAATCAGGATTGACTTTACCTGTTTTCTCAATATTTTCAGCCACTGTTTTTGCTTCTAACTTTCTAAGAGCACCAGCCAGTGTCTGCCAAGTAGGAGGATGCACATTTTCATCAGCTTTACTCAGCCACTTGGATAAACACTCCATCAGGCAGCGTGAAGTATTTCCTCTATGATTAGCCTCAATAGTTTCCAGTGTAGGATAAAGGAGACCAATATTCAATCCAAATTCAAACCATTTTGCCTCAGGAAACTTGTGTTGCTTCAATATCTGCAAAATCTCATTTAATTTGCTAATGTCTAATAATAAAAATAAACACGTACTAGAAGAATGGAGATAAACCTACCTAAAATAATAGGAAACATTCCTCTTAATGCTGGCTTGCTTGTTGATATATTGTTCAGGGCCACTCCACCACTATTATAATTAAGTTACCTTATAAGGTAAGTGGAGTAGTAAGATGTGCCCTAGGAATAATAATTATACATGCACAAACATTGTGAATTGTATATACATGTAGTTGTATGCAATAACCTACTTCAATTTGTATGTTGTTCTCATTATGCGTTCCCAAGCAATAATAACTATTAATAATTTATTCTATTTAAAACATCACTAAGTACTAACGTCAATATAAAACCATTCTAAATGCACATCAATAAAGTAAACTATAGATTTAGTCAATAAAAATATTTTTGATTGATTACTAATCCTAACAAAATCTGTGAAATTTATAGCCCATGACATTTTGCACCGTACAATACATTGCACCTGAGAGAGAGAGAGAGGGAGATGGAGAGAAACAGAGAAATCATCACTTGTGTTCTTAATCTGAGGGAGGGTTTAACACACACACACACACACACACTTTACCCATCTCAAGTGAATTCACCAACAATTTATAATGTGTATAGTCATTAGCAATGTATTATAATGTACTATCTATTGTGTATATTATGATCAAGTGTATTCATTATTATTATTATTATTACATTGTAACACTATTCTTCAAAATTAATGTCTGAATGGGTGAATCGGTACACTGGCAATGCTGAATACAATAATAATATCACATTGGATTACTCTTAGTACACAAACATGACAATAAC
>NW_003546402.1:178603-183153 GCF_000090795.2 Amphimedon queenslandica | reverse complement strand
GTCTCTGGCCTCTTCAATTTTACTGGAGCTATGGCTACTAGATCTAGTGAAACTCATTTGGGTACAGTTGTTATTAAGAATTCGGTGCCCGAACCGCCATTTTGATATTTTTGCTCTGTTTATATCTAGGCTTAGATATTGGAGATTTAGTTGATGTTATCGACTTGTTGAATAAATGTGGCTTTCAAGGAATAAAGTGGCAAGAGTTGGGACTGAGACTAGGACTACTGAAAGATACACTGGAAGCCATTGAAATGAAGCACCATGGAGATGTGTATCACTGTATGACTGAATGTCTCTCCCATTGGCTACGTAGAGCTGATAATGTTGACAGTAGAGGAGGAGCCAACTTGGACTCACTGTCAGATGCTCTACGATCAATGAACAAGACTGCTGTAGCTGAGAAGTTAAGTGAGTCAGTAGTTTCATGAGCCTTGATGCCTCCCCTTTTGGTAATTGGTTGATTAGTAATCACCAAAATGGTAGTGTCTGGCTCGTGATAATCTAACTATAATCATTGTATTTTTATTATAGAACATCATGTCTTCGTTAATATTTTTAAAAATCGTCATACTGTCCTTTTTCAGTCTCTTTGTGATTCTGTTAGCATTGCTTGGTTACTTTATGCTGAACGTACATTAACACAAGATGCAGTTAGTAGAGTGGTGTCAGCTAGTCCCTCTATTCCTAATCAACGTGAGGCTCTATTAACTGCTGTAAAAGAAGCTGTTCAAACTGATCCCAACAGTTTACGTACATTTGCTAATGTATTGTGTACAGTAAGTACTAATGTACATCTAGGACAAACTCTACTGGATGATATCAGTGAGTATGATGCATCTGAAAATGTAATAAAAATTAGAGATGATTTCTAAGCCAATTTTTAAATTTTATGCTTATAAAATATTTATACCTAAAAAGTTCTGATATGGAATTGACTCAAACTTTCTACATACTGTGTATAGTAAGAAACTTTTGTTGCCCAAAATTTTTATAAATTTTGCAATTTTTGAAAGTTCAAAATAAACCATACTCTGTTTTGCACTTTTGCTACATCCCAAAACTCAAATCAAAATTGGCTCAAGTATTATAGCTTGTGGCATAAATGCATTATTATGAAAATAGCTACCATAATTGAGGGTAATTTACTAGTTTTGGAACGAATTTTCTAGAGTAATTCATGGTTTTGTCAAAATTTGCTAGTTTTTAAAAGCTTATAACCCTTGCTTGTGATCAGTTCAAACTTTTTACATAGTCTACACTGTAATACTAGGAATTAGATGTATAATAGGAATTGTATTAAATAAAAACACAGGCTATTCCTTGCATTAAAAAAAATCTACTGTATAGCGCTTTATTTTGGCAATTTTGCTGTAAAATTGTAATTGGTGGTTTTTAATTTTGTGATTTTTATGTACACATGCATTACTGAGCATCCACATTAATAATTCGAGGTTTTAATTTTGGCAATTCCGCTAGCAGACCACCAATCGCCAAAACAAAAATCCCCCAAATTAAAGCGCTATATAGATAGCATAAAAGATATCTATGTTATGGCTCAAATTTTAATGATGCTGTTTAGTATGACAACTATTCGTTTATTATTGTGTGTTTAGGTAAGTATTTTCCTATTCCTGAAGTGGCTGTGGTTCCTGAGACTATTAAAGATCATAATTTACATGTAGTTCCACAAGGTATGTTAACAAATTCATTAACATTTATCAATAATACATACAATTACCACACGCTCTGGTACATGAATTTACAGTGATTTTCCTTAAACCTGCATGATAGAGAAGCAGCAATGTGTTATGAACATGCTCTGTTGTGGTCAGTATTAAGTAGGTGTATCCATTTTATTGTTGAGAGCATGTGCATAACACATTTCTGCTTGCCTATTGTGCAAGTTTAAGGAAAATCACTGTATCATATGGCATGAAAAGGTTTTTATTTTTTCAATTTGTAAGTACAATATCTGTCAAAATCAGAAACCTCACAAGCAAATATATTTTTATCATTTCCCCACAAGGTAGTAACTGCATTATTTATTTAATTTATAGACACATCTTCTGATAATAGTAATTCCTCCTTCCAACCTATGTCACCTCAAGGTATGTAGCATGTGTATGGACGCAATACAGTGTAAATTGGTGATTTTCGAGGATCCAATATTTTAGTAGTTAATAATCATGGGTATAAATATTTATAGCTGGCAGTTAGTAAACTTACATGCACATTATTAAGTTGTAATTGTAATTAAAATTACACTATTATGGTGTAATTGTAATCGTAATAGAATTTATTTTTATAAAAGGAGTGTAATTGAACGTGTAATTGTAACTCAGGTTTTGTAATTGACCCCATTCACTTCGGTTTACAGTATTACATGTAGCTTCTGACACATGGTTTATAGTGGAAATACAGTAATAGACAATGATTTTCTTAATTCTCCACTGGCTTGAAATAGTAGTCAAGAGCATCAAGGTAGCTGCATGCCTGTTAATTAGTTTGCATGTGTGCAGGGAGTTAGAATTTGTGAATTGGGTGATGCACTCCAAAGTTATCAAAAATTAGCTTAATCCTAACAAAAATTACCATACTATAATATTTTTTATAGTTGAAGTACATATTCCTGTGTCAAAAGGCTTACTGGCAGACTTTACCTCAATGAGAATGTCTTATGGAAAGATGTTTTACCATGTTGGCAAGATTATTAAACAAAAATCTCTTACATTAGAAGAAATAAAAGAATTTTTGTCTTGTTGTAGCACAGTTCTTGGTAATAAAGTTGAGCAATGTTCTGACATTTCTAGTGTATTGCGTCTTATTCGTAATGAGTGTTCACTGACTGATATTGAGCTCCTTCATACTGTAGTGGAAGAAATGGATATCACTGAAGCTACTAGATACATTGAGACATATAGAACAGAGCTAAAGGAATTCTGCAAGTCGCTCTCCATAAGTCTTTGTTTGAAGGAAAGATTTTCTTGCATTCCTCATCTTAGATGTGAAACAGTTACTTTAATTTTTGACTGGGAGCCCGAGGAACATGTGCTGAAGGATATTAAGGATATACTGTCAAAGGTATCCGGTAAACTACTGATAGTTAAGTATATTGAAACCTCCACTTCAATATCTGTCACTTGCACCTTTCCTTTCTCTGATGTTGGGTTTACTGTATTGAGGATGATAGAGAATATTCATATACTAATGAGACAAGGATTAAAGAAACTGACTATTGGTAACTTAACATTATGGAGGAGACAAGATGTTAGACAAAAGGTGTGTAATATGACTGGTTAAATTATTTCAATATTATTTTTTGTTTAGGAAGAAATAAAAGGAAAGGATATTAACTTATTACAACTAACAGAGGTCGGCTAATAGACTTTACAATGCATGTTACAATGGCATTTGCAATGTCACAAATGTGTGCAGTTGCTTTGATGGTATGATGTGCTATTATCCTTGCCATGTATAGGCATGAAGCAAGGGTACAGTGCTCACTTTGTCAGTATGTTTATTGGCAAAATGCCAGTTTTTACTCTGTTTTCAAGCTACCCTGTTAAAGCCCAGGAGAGTCTCACTCTCATGATGATGACTTGATGACTGTCACATAGAAAAAGTTATTTTAAGCCCTGATTTTCTGTTGCCAAATGTAATTGGCGCAGGATGATCTCTCTCGTTGTTAGTGTTGTAATACAACGTACCAGAGTAAAACTTTTTATGTAAAATGTATGTGTGAAATTACTGCAGTGAATGTGCTTCTTTTTTGACATCTGGTTAAGCTTACCCACATGTATCTCTTTTCCAGTGATCAGATTCTTTAAATTTCAGAAGCTTAATTACTAAAAAAGTTTGTAAAATGACAAGCAAGTAGAGCCTAGTAGTGTATGAACTCTATGTAAGGGAGGAACTGGAAGTTCACAAAAACTTAGGCTTCTTCATCACAGTGCATGCCCATGTTGTACTATTACTGTGCATATAGGTGGTGCATAATTTGATTGAGCCTCACCTGGTGACCTTTTCACCATTTTTGCTGCTGCACAAATACAAAGATGCAGCATTAATTTTAAAATGTATAATAATCAAGTAAACTGCTTTCTGCTACACTGCAAATTATGCATTATGATTGTTGTGGGGGAAGGTTGGTACTTTTGTGTTCTTGGTTTAATTGTTACAGGTTATTTCTTATATTATACTTGAAGAAGCTGAATATAGACTAAGAGATGCTATCTGTAGCAAAGAGAAGGTACAAAATCATTTGATACACTTCCTATACTTTTTCTTGTACATTATAATAGGAAACAATTAAATTGAAACTAGAAATTCCAGTGATAACATCCTTAATGGTATCTGAGGTTAGTTGCACTTGATACCATTTATGTAAAATTTTCAAAGACTGTAACAAATTCGTTAAAAAATTTATTTTGCAGATTTAATTTTTATGAATTTACACTTTCCATCTCTTGTACTCTACCATAGGGCGCCTTTTTTGAGGGCTATAAAATGATTTCACAATTTTTTTGAAGATTCGCAAAAATTACTTC
>NW_003546402.1:174571-177216 GCF_000090795.2 Amphimedon queenslandica | reverse complement strand
TTTCGGCATCAAACTATTGGACAGCTTGTATATGGAGCTAGATATTATAGATTATTTTTAGAAACTCGTAAAGAAAATGAAATTTTTAAGAAATACAATGATGGAGGTGGGCTACCATGCAATGCCTCTAATTTTCATGGTGTATATGTGTATGTTTAATGGTTTAGGTATTAATCTTAAGATATCAGTGGTTGATTTGTCAACTGGTGAAGTGGGACCAGCTAAACCAATGAGAGGTGAAAAAGGTTGGACCATTGGAGAATTAAAACAATGTATAGGAGAAGTAAGTGAAAAGGAATATAATATCATTTATATTGTTGTCCTTCCCTCCCTCACCCCCTCTCCTTCTCTCTTGATCCTGTCTCTTTTTCTCTAGAAATTTGACCTTAAGTCATCATGTATGAGATTAGTACATAAAGGGCATGATGTTACTGATATTAAAAATGCAGGGAGTACTTTAGAGAAGATATTCAATTCGGGAAACATCATTAGTCCATGCATTAAAGTACTAACTTTATCTTTAGTAAACAGTGGTAGTGGTTTAATTTGTGATCACTTTGAAATTGCCATTGGAGACAATTTGCAGTGAATGTCAGCTTCATGCAGGGCTACAAAAAGGAGGGTGACAAAGTATGAGTTACATAAAAGAAAGGTGACAAGTAGGCCTGGATGGACATGAAATACCAAAAATATATGTTTGATTTAAGTAAACAAACAAAGATACTAACTCAAAAGGGGGGTGACATGTCACCCCAATCACCCTCCAGCCTGGCTATGGGCATTGTAGTTAGACTGCAAGCTAGCCTCAGCAGCTTTTTTTTTTATACCAATTAACCAAATTCCCTCCCATGCAATATGTCAGCTAATTAGGCCACTCCAATTTGATTTACTGTTTCTCCTTTTATGCCTGCATTGGCAATTTAATATTTTATTATTTATATGCCATAAAACTACACTAGTTTTCATTATACAGTATTTGTATTCCATTTTCATCCTCCCTACTGTTTTTTGTCTATATACACACACACATTCTGTTTTCTTCAGTTCTTTGTATCTTCAGATTATAAAGATTATATGAAAAAATTCAATGATAGCTTGATGTACAGATATATTGATATTCACTTCAACTCAATACTACTGAATATTACATTACCTCCTCAACCTGAAGCCGCTCACAATGCAACCACTAGAAAAAATGGAGGGATAATAATGAAAATTATATCAGAAGGAATAAGAGAAAAAAGAAGTAATAGTAAATAATGTTTTAAAATAATTACCTACATGTAACTTGTACATGTATCATAATAAAAACGGCATTAAACATTAATATTAATATTCAATACAGAGGTACAGGTAGAAGTTGACAAGAGAATTACATTAGCTCAATTGAAAGAGGAGCTAGTTCCACTGATTGGTGTACCACCTACTGGTTTCATAGTATACAGAATCAGTGGTTATAAAGAAAATGAAATGAAGGACCTGGATGATACTTTATTGAGTATTGAATCTAAATCAGAGGTAAATTGTGTACTGTGTATTGGATGATTTTTGTGGGGCTTTAATTTTTTCATGCTTAAAGGTATTGCATTAAAATTTAATGCATGTGACTAAGTGTCTTTATGACTGCATGTGCTATATCAGTAGGTACATGTACATGTAGGTCTAGTATTAGACAGATAATTAAGAATTAAACTTACAAAAACATTGTCTGTTGATTAAAAATAAATTTTTATCCAAACAAAATGTAATACTGTATAGTGTGTTTGTTTCATGAGGGTAAACTTTCGTTTTCCATCCTCAAAATGACTTTTGTGAGGTTAAACATTTGTTTTCAAGATGTTAATAAACTTAATATGCTACTACATCCATTAAACTGGAATTTTGTTTGGTTAATTGTTGGTTTCCCATCTTGAAGAACAAAAAGAATGAAAGTTTAGCCTCACGAAACAAACCCGCTATATGGTACCATCTCTACGTGCTGTTTATCACTGCTTTGTCATTATATGTCATCTGTGATCTGTCATCTTTGTTTTTCTCCTAGTTGATAGTAAGAGTGGGTAGAGCATTACAAAAAGGAGAGAACAGAATTAAATTATACTTATTGCAAGTTAACAATCCAGAGGTATGAATTTATTATTATTATTTTTATTATTTATTTTTTTAGTTTTGCAAGTTTATGATGGAATCTATTGTTGCTAAGATTAGAGTGAGAGAATTTAAAAAACAAATTATTGAAGAAGCAAAAATACAAGGAATTGACTGTGTCCTTGAATTAGACAAGTATGTGTAAGTTCATTATATCACTATCATGTGACTTATTGTGTAGAATGAGATTACGTGTCAAGATTGGTGGGTCCCTTGGTACAGTATATCTTGATGATGAGTTGATTCATGCTTGTAGTGAAATCTATGTGGAACCATTGAAAGGTCAGTATACTGCACAAAATGATTTATTGGTAAGAGTAATATTTGGCGAAATTGTGGAAAGTTAATTGGTAATTTATATTGCCAATTTTGTACCACATGCCATTCAGCATGCTCAGATTGAAACAAAATGGTGGATTAATATTGGCAACTTCTGCTGCATAGAACTGCCAATTGCCAATAAATTCTTTGCCAATAAATCACCTTGTAGAGTATTACAA
>NW_003546402.1:168394-169998 GCF_000090795.2 Amphimedon queenslandica | reverse complement strand
GATATCTCACTATTCAAGTATTTTCTCAACATGTACTGTTTAGCTATTATTGGTGTGTTTGTATAATATTGGTTGTCCCTTACTGGTTCTGTATGTATGTACCAGTGCCCATATTTCATGTTCTTGTTTTTAATATGTTAGTGTCTGCATGTACATGTGTGCATGATAATATATTATTATGTTTTTGTTTGTGTTTGTACACGTGTCCTCACGTAGCGTAAAACTGCAACGTCTCCTGGTCTCCAGTCTTGCTTTGTCTGGACAATGTTTGTCATCATTGGATCACTCCACCTGCTTGCAAGAAAACTTAAATCTGTTTTGGTATTTTTAATCACATCGAAGTATCGTTTGTTACCATGTATCATGAATTAATTCAGTACCTTGTGTGAGCTAGTGTATCAATCAAGAACATTCCATATGATTTACTAATGGCTCTTTGGAAGGACATCAGCTAACAAGGAGGTTGTCACTGATGTGGACACAGCCATAGGGGTAGGAACAGGGGGGGCAGGAGGGGCTTAAGCCCCCCCAACTTTCATTGAAGGGGGGCTTAGCCACTCCAACTTTAAGTGATGTACATGTATTACTATTATCAACACTATAGACTTTAGTTTAGGTAATCCTTATATGTGTGCATATTGTGTGATGATTCGTTTCATAAAACAATTAATACACTAGTTTAACTTCTAAGAACACACTTTTATTAGTTTTTTCAGAAATACACAAGCTTCTACTTCTTTATTTAACAACTCTGTTAACATCAGCTTCAGCTGAGCATAGACTTTTGACGTTAAGGAGATTAAAAACTACTTGCGCTCCACAATGTCACAAGAGTGTCTTAATCATGTAGTTATTTTGCATGCACACAAAGAATTTACAGATGATTTACACATCGAGGACATTGCAAAGGAATTTGTTACATTTAATGAGCATAGATGCCAATATTTTGGACAGTATTAATTTCAGTACATGCTATGTATTAATGATCAATTGTAAAAATAATACCTTAGCCCCCCCAACTTTTAGTTTGTTCCTACCCCTATGGACACAGCTATAGTACTTTCCCCTGCTACCATAGCATTGAGGCTCAAGCATCCAGCACTAATCTACAGTTTACAATATTGGATCTTCATTTAACACTAGCATTCTGAGAGGAGGAAGGAGAAGAACTAATAGACTACCAGAGGAGGAGAGGAGAACATATTCGATTAAATGAAGACATGAGCATATTTTTTCACTGTATGGGTTGAGCTACCCTTTTTCACAGTGACCTGCTTTTAGTCCCGATCATGTGAGAGGGAAGGGGAGTGTCAGCGGAGGGGAGAGGGTTTCGCCCAGGAGTGTGGGAGAAGTCGTGTCCCCCTTTTGGGTCGGATCGAGGCACCCAGTATCTCATGCTTGGAACCCTCTCTTCTCCTCTTTCACTCTTTTTCCTTTTTGTGTGATATGGACTCTAAGCAGAAGAAAGGATCAGACTTTTCTTTTTCTTTTTTCATCTTGATCCTTTAACTACTTAAAAGCAGGCAAACACTATACAGTTGAGCTAAGCCAGGTTACGGTCGGTAGATTGGTGAGGTTTGTGATGCAGGTAGTTTTGAGGAACC
>NW_003546402.1:151396-165227 GCF_000090795.2 Amphimedon queenslandica | reverse complement strand
ACATTGTGTATACAAAATAAGTTGTAGGTATAGGTAGGTATTGTAGTAGAAATTAGGAAGCAGGTATAGTTATATTAGGCTATGGTGTAGTTATTGTGTAGTAGAAATTAGAAAATAGTTATAGTATAGAAATTAGGAAACAGGTAGTTATAGGATACAGGTTATATAGTGTACGTATAGGTTATAGGTCTAGGTTTTATGATTTATTATTATTAAATTATCATTATTTATTATTTATTATTTTTATGATTTATTATTATTCATTATTATTATTTATTATTATTTTTTATTTTTATGATTTATTATTATTTTTTATTATTATTTATTATTATTGTTTATTTTTATGATTTATTATTATTTTTTATTATTATTTATTATTATTGTTTATTTTTATGATTTATTATTATTTATTATTATTATTTATTATTATTTTTACAACCTAGGCCTCAGCAAGAGTGTTGGGCCAGGTTTTTAAAATTTTTGGGCAGCAGTGTAGTGCCGCCTCCACGTGGCGCTGCCTGGGATCACTAGTGGTTACTACTGCTAGTGATGCTAAGAGCACTACATACAAGACGAAAAATAACAATAATAACAGTAAGTTTGTGTAAGGACTTTAATATTATCATTGATAGGTAAAGCTGAAATAAAGATGAAATGTCAAGTGGATTGATACTCAAGACTGAAGCTAGAGATTTATATACTAGTTTTAATTTTTTTTTTAATAATTCTTTTAAATTTTGATTGCATGTATTTATGGCGATTTGAACTATCATTGCCAGCTCTACAACTACTACTGTGCAGCATAGCTAAATGAGCCACCAACACATGCACATCTTTTTATAATGAATGTACAAAAAATATTATGTTGTGTAGAAATTCTATTAAAATTTTAATTTTTAAGGTTCCAAATTTATGTCAAGATGTACATATATGATGTATCTATATTAGTTGAGTTCAGTAAAAGTTAAAATTTTTATCATTAAAATGAAATAATCTTGAAGATTTTACTGACTGCAATCAATAGGAAAGGAAGAAAGTTACTCCAGTCTCCTAGTAGTGGTATAAAAGGGCCAAACTTTATAGCCTCCTAGTTTTTATACATGACATGCATTGTTTTATCTGCTTTTATACAGTAGCTATAGATCTCTATACATGCACCATGAACTAATTGCAGCCAGCCACCCACGTGTTCTCACATTTCAAAATGGCTGCTCAGACAAAGTTAAGCTCGAGGTTAAGTGCTTAAAGAGGGAAAAGAGAAGCTATCCACTCCTTCAGACCCACCAAGAAGAAAGAAAGGTTATAAGGATCATTCATCTATGGTCGACAAAGACGTCATTAGGAGATATGATTAAAGAAGTTCAGATAAATTTCACGTGGCATTAAGCAGTAACATCTAAATGTCACATTTTTAGATTAGCGAAAAAAACAGGAATAGACTCGTACAACTTTATACGTGATGTTTGTGCTCAATACTTTATTGATCACCCTGTTGAAATTGGCGGTCCAGGAATAGATGTGGAGATAGATGAATCAAAGTTCGGACGTAGGAAGTATAATAGGGGTCTTTAGTTGAAGGTCATTGGGTATTTGGAGGGACTGAAAGATACACAGGTAATTTATTCTTTGCTAAAGTCAATACAAAAGACGCTTTGACATTGGTTATATACACAGGGAATTCATTTCTTGTCAGTTGAAGTTGACACGAGAGACGCATTGACATTAGTTCCGATCATCACTAGTTTTATCCGGCCAGGTACAGTATGACATGTTCAGTTATGATTTTGATTCTTTTCTGTATAGGGAGTGTCATATACAGTGATTTGTGGGGAGCATATAATGGCTTGGATAGGTTACTGGGTCAGAACTATACCCATCATACTGTCAACCACTCCCTACATTTTGTTGACCCGGTAACAGGAGCACACACCCAGTCTGTAGAATCAATGTGGAGTCAGTGCAAACGGATGATGAGAAAAATACAAACTATGCATTCTCAGCTATTCCATACATACCTGCCCGAATTCATGTGGAGAAAATACATAATTCATTAATTCATGTGTTGACTCCATAGTCACAGTCACAGAAAGTCATTTTTTATATCAACTGATGAGATACATTAATTACAAAATGAAGTGAATCTTATACAAGAGAGTATAATGACTATATGGAGTAAAATTGTATGTGTCAACATTAGAGCACTTAATTACTTTTAATTGTACTTGATTTAATAATCATTGTTACACTTATGCTTAATGCTAATGTTTTTTCCAAGTACTTTTATTTTCTTTTTCCCCTCTCCCTCCTTTTTCTCTTAGTGTTACCTCTACTTCCCTCCGCACTTCTCTTGGAATTATTATTATCATTATTGTGAATGTAATTATTCTTAGTAAGTATAATGATTTGACAATTCCGGGCCCAGTTATGAGTATTTATAATACAACAATAAGGAGATTTGACGATCAGTCCAACTGATGGCAGTCTCTGCCATTTTTATTCGATTCCTTCAGTTTACAAAGGGTTAAAATTAAATAATTAATATTTCCCCCTCCCTCTTAAAAATAATAAATAAAACTTATACAAGTCGTCATGAGTTTTAAGTCGCCTTGTGATCTTAAGTCGTCGTGTGAGCATTCTTATGTCGTATGAGGTAGTCGAATTTTGATACTATTGGCTTGCCATACTCTCATCCAACTCAACCCTACATACCAAGCGCTAGCGCTTGGTAATAAGATCTAGCTCTAGTCTATTGCAGATCCAGCCCCACCTTTTTATAATCTGCCTGGCGGCCCTGGCCCGCCTCTCCTTTGAGTTTTCCTAGGAGTTTTCACTTTTCACCCCTGCCTAAAATAACTAGCAAACCAGAGAGAAAAGAAGCCGAAAGAAGCTGTCTCGTTTTTTGAGGTCCTGGCCTCAGGACACGGTCCACTTAGTTTAATGGAAGTATGGCCACTAGTCCACCTTGTTTGGGTACGTATAGTGATTTGGATCCACTACAGTCTTGTTTTTTGGTTTTTTGTTTTTTTGTTAGGCCCTGCAATTGGTGTCAATGACTTAATTGATGTTCTTGATTTATTGAAGAGATGTGGCTTTCCAGAAACAAAATGGTATGAGTTTGGACTAAGACTGGGACTACTAAAGAGGACACTGGACGTCATTGAAAAGAATCATCCTCAAGATGTATCTCGGTGTATGACAGAATGCCTCTCCCAATGGTTAGGCAGAGCTGATAATGTTGACAGTAGAGGAGGAGCCAACTTGGACTCACTGTCAGATGCTCTACGATCTATGAATGAAACTGCTGTAGCTGAGAAGTTAAGTGAGTCAACCATAACTGTGTGTAACTATAATCATTGTATTTTTTATCATAGAACATCAGATTCTTATTATTATTTTTAATAGTCGTCATACTGTCCTGTCTCAGTCTCTTTGTGATTCTGTTAGTATTGCTTGGTTACTTTATGCGGAACGTATGTTAACACAAGAAGCAGTTAGCAGAATAGTGTCAGCTATTTCTTCTATTCCTAATCAACGTGAAGTTCTGTTAACTGCTGTCAATGAAGCTGTTCAAACTGACCCCAACAGTTTACATACATTTGCTAATGTGTTGTGTACAATAAGTACCAATGTACAATTAGGACAAGCTATACTGGATGATATTAGTAAGTGCATGTATGTTATATCTGAAAATAATTATAATAAAGTTAGAGGTGATTTCTGATGACTGTCTATAACTCAGTCAGAAAGAATTGGCTCAGACTTTCTAATAAGATTAATGTATTAGAAAATGTAATAGATTTGACAACCAAATTTTAAAAAGCCATGGCCATGCTTTTAAAATAGTCACTAGTTTTAAAAATACCATTACTCAAAAATGTAATGAGAATTGGCTCAAACTTTTATAATGTGTTTAGGTAAGTATTTCCCTACTCCGGAAGTGGGTGTGGTTCCTGAGACTATTAAAGATTTATCTGTGGTTCCACAAAGTAATAATGCATTCATTAATAATTATTATAGTAACAAAATTAATTGCAAAGCACAAAAATTTGCATGACCCCTGCAGTACATTAACTGCCAAAACCACTAAAATTTAGAAGTTATTAGTTAACTCCACAAAATATGGTATCTCTGCATTATTTTATTTAATTAATAGTCATGTCTTCTCATACTGAAGTTGCTAGTAGTTCCTCCTCCCAACCTTTAGCATCTCAAGGTATTGATTATAATGTTCCTTTACATTCTATGAACATAATATTATTTTTTGTAGCTGAAATACAAGTTCCTGTTTCAAAAAGCTTACTTGGGAAGTTTACCTCAATGAGAATGTCTTATGGAAAGATGTTTTACAATGTTGGCAAGATTATCAAGCAGAATTCTCCTTCTCTAAAAGAAATAAAAGAATTACTGTCTTGTTGTAGCACAGTTCTGTGTACAAAAGTAAAGAAGTGTCGTGATATTTCTAGTGTCTTGCGTCTTATTTGTAATGAGTGTTCACTGACTAATATCGAGCTCCTTCATACTGTAGTAGAAGAAATGGCGATCACTGAAGCTAAAAAATACATCAAGGCATATAGAACTGAGTTAAAGGAATTCTGCATGTCACTCTCTATCAGTCTTTGTTTAAAGGAAAGGTTTGCTTCCATTCCTCATCTTCAATGTGAAACAGTTACTTTAATTTTTGACTGGGAGCCCGAGGAACATGTACTAAAGGATATTAAGGATATACTGTCAGAAGTATCTGGTAAACTACTGATTATTAAGTATATTGAAACCTCCACTTCAATCTCTGTCACTTGCTCCTTTCCTTTCTCTGATGTTGGGTTTACTGTATTGAGGATGATAGAGAATATTCATATACTAATGGGACAAGGATTAAAGAAACTGACTATTGGTAACTTAACATTATGGAGGAGACAAGATGTTAGACAAAAGGTACATAATGTGAAAAGGTGAAAATTATTTTATGAATACTGTTTTGTTTAGGAACTAAAAGAAAAGGCTCAAGACTTACAGCAACATACAGAGGTCTGTTACTATATTGCATAATTTCTTTTACAGTTATAGACATTACAGTGCATTTACATGTACATTTTATGCAGCCACGATGGAACCTCCAATAATGAAACTTAGCAAAAACGTTCGCTATTAATTTAAAAAATTCTCTTTAATGAAAATTTCTATCCAATATAACAAAATTTGGTGTTCCAAAATTTTGTTATTCAGAAGTAATGTATATCAAAATGTGTGTATGCACATACTTACTACTTACTTCTATGATATAATTATTATTTTAGGTTATTTCTTATATTATACTTAAAGAAGTTGAGTATAGACTAAGAGATGCTGTCAGTAACAAAGAAGAGGTACATATGTTATGTTACCACATTAAATCATATACCATATACCGGTTTATTTTCGTGGTAAAATATTTTTGTGAATTTTGCAGTTTGGTGATCATTTGCAAAAAATGTTCACAGTGAAATTTGTCTCTCCATTGCCACGTGGTGCAGTCTGCAAGCAATTCGCAAAAATTAATTCCGCGAAATCTTAGAAATGTAAGATTTGCAAAAATTTCCACTGCGAAAATAAACCAGTACAATACATTGTAATAGGAGATATTTGAATTGAAGCAAAGATTATCAACAACAATACCCAAGGTATCTTGTATACTGTTATGCATTGTTAATAGTAAGGATGCTGCCATATAATCAATGTATCAATATATCAATTGTGAATACATTATCATTATTGTGATAATAAAAATTAATGTTCGATAATATTCTTATGGCTATTTATTTACTACACAAAGCATTTTTTATGAAATATTTTACTGGCAAGAGAGATTATTAGGAACTTCAATCAAACTTTGTATTTAAGAGTTGGAGATGATGAGAGAACTACTTACCAATCTATTTAAATTTTTATAGTTTATGTCATAATTTGGAGTAATTTTGCTGTTAAATGATCAGCTTACATCAACAAATACCATGATTATTGTGATAATCCCTTGTAGTAAAACTTTTAAATTGTCCTATGTATTATGAGTGAGGTTCATGTACTTAAGTTGTCTGTCTGTTGTTCATTGGCGTCAATTACCATGCTTACTGGGTACTAGTTCTTTATGTATATGTAGTTCATTCAATGTACACACGTAGCTACATGTATATGTACATGTTGTACAAAACAAAACTTTAATTTATGTATATAGAAAGAGTCATTGTATGTTCAAAGTGATACTGAATCATTTAAAGAAGTTGAGGTATAGATATATCTCACTAGTTTGTATTAATTATAATGATTATTAATATATAGGAAGAACCACTTTATGAAGAGTTGACTGTATTGAGCTCTCAGTTTAATGAGATAAAAGATGAAAACAATGAAATGTCAGAAAAATTATCAAAAATAAAATCTGATATTTCGAGGTCATTTTCAAGTAATACTGATTCAGGTTAGATTAGTTTTATTACATGTAATTACATTAATTATATAATATTATTAATGAAAGCTGCTAGCAAATTGCGAAGAGGAATGGCTCTTGAAATTGAGGACTACAAATTTCACCTTAAAGCAATGAAAAGTCCAGACTATCAGCCACTAGTAGACAATGAAAAAACAATAGAGGAATTACGAGAAAGAATAACATTAAAGAATATGGAACTGATTAATGAAAGAGAACACAATGAGAAAATGATAAATGATATAAAAGGTTTTATTGATTATGTGTGTCATGATTACTGCATCATTTTAATTGTTGAATAGATTTGAAAGAGGCTGAGGATAAGAAACAGAGAGAAAAACAAAAAATGAAAAAAGAAATGTGTAAAGTAAAAACGAGACAAACAATGTATACCGTATAGGGAGAAATTTTCATGGCCTAAAATTTTCGCGGATCCATCTAAAAATCAATTTTGTGGCTGTATTTTTCGTGGTTTTCTACATTTTGGCCATCTTGAACCGTATCAAATTAATTTTCGTGAATTTTATTTTTGAGAATTTTGAAAAAAAACGCAAAGTCCACAAAAATTTTGAGCCATAAAAAATTTCCTGCTATATGGTATGTACTTATACTTTAATTTTATAGTTCAGATTATTTTGTTATCATCCGGTTACTGGGGAATTGATGAATCTGTCACTTGAAGTACATGAAGATGATTTACTACCCTTAGTACTGGATAAAGCTTATGAGGTTTTATTTCTTCCATTTTTGTTCATTTATTTTCTCATCTCTTAAATTCTCAGTTAATGAAATTAGCTCCTCATTTTCCTATTGACAGATGTCGTTTAGTTAAATATAATTATTTTGATGGTGTAATGAATCAGTCCTTGGATCTTAATAAGGTAAGTTGAGTTCTATCATCATAATTATTTTTGTTATTAAATTTAGTTTCAGCATCAAACTATTGGACGCCTTACGGGTAGGGCTAGATATAGTCCTTCTTTTGCATTATTTTTAGAAACACGCAAGGAAAATGAAATATTTAAGAAATACAGTGATGGTGGTGAGTGTAGTTGATTATTTAGCTTGGTTATTGTAAATATGTTTGATGATAGGTATTAGTCTAATGATATCAGTGGTTGATCTGTCAACTGGTAAAATAGGACCAGATAAACCAATGAGAGGTGAAAGAGGTTGGACTGTTGGAAAATTAAAACAGCATATAGGAGACGTAAGAGGAAGAATATATTAACTTTAGCACATAAAAATCTTGCATGAAATAATTTTTACAAAATCCTTATTTGTAAATTAAATTTTTGTGGTTTTGGGTCTTTAGGGGTCATGCATGTAAATTTCATTACCATACAACACAAAATTTTTTGGGGACTGTAGATTTCATCACAAATTTGCCTAAAATCTATTCCACAGATCTGTCTGCCATTTTATACCAATTTTTTGCAAAATTAACTTTCCAAATAAATCTTGAAATACGGTCTTGAAATATAAATTTTACATTTTTTGGCAAATTAAATTGAAAAAATTAATTTTTAACTATATTCTCTTTTTCCCCCTCTCTTTTTTGTATAGTTTCTTTATCTCAATTCGTCATGTATGAGATTAGTAATGGAGGTTATTGCTTTCCAGGGGGTTGCAGTCTATGAACTTAGTGATGCCAAAAGTATTTTAGGAATGGTACTTAGAGGAAACAGAGTTAGTCCATACACAAAAGTACAGACAGCCCCCATTAGCTAGGTTTGCAATATATGTACACAACTTCACCTGTGACTTCACTTACTTTGCACACAACATAAGACTAAAATGGAGTTGGTCTTATGTTGTGTTAAACATAATGATGTCACCAGCGTATTCTATAAACCTAGCTTTGTGATCCAGATGAAACATAATTTGAGATGTGTGTTTGTGTTAGTGTTGTTTTAGTTAACAATAACTAAAACTAAAACCTATTTTAGTGAGCTGTTTTCCTTAACTAAAACTAAAACTAGTACTAATTAACTATAACTAAAACTAAAACTTCAATTGTGTGTTACATTGACTAAAACTAAACTAAAATTGAGTGCTAGTAACTAATGGAACTATTGCAGTATAATTAAAAGGTGTGACCACCAGTGCCTAGCTCTGCACTGTTGGTCAAATCATTCAGTTCATTTACTGGTTCTTAATTTTTATGGTTTAATTGTTTTTACATTATCGGAAAGATTTTGGTGAATTAAACTATTACTAAAACTAAAACTAGAAGTACCAGAAGAATATAACTAAGACTAAAACTAAAATACAATTTTGAAGTGATAACAATAACTAAAACTAAAATTATTGCCATTGCATAACTAAAACTTAAAATTAAAGAAATAGGAAACTAAAACTAAAACTAAAACTCTTATACCATACTAAAACAACACAGTTTGTGTCATGTCTGTCTTTTATGTATAATCACCGCTGTTTGTGTAGCAATAGTTTGTAACAAATAACTCTGTTATTAGATGAAAAATGTCTTCTCCTATGACACATGTATTGCAGATCAAGCTAGTGTATCATATCTGTTTTCAGTTTAAGCAATTCAGTTGAGCCTTGCCAGGCATGCCATTTGGTATACTGTGACTAAAACTGCTATGTAATTTTGCCTACAAGGTTATTTTACCTTTGAGCATACCATATAAGTGGTTTTTTTCGAGGGTTACAAATTTCACAAATTTTGTGGATTCCCTCCTGATTTGCGAAAATAAAATCTGCAAAAAGCAATTTAATATGGTACCCTCGTGGCGCATGTGGTAGAATTTCCGAAATTAAAATCCGCAAATTGGAATTTTAGCAGATTTCGCGAAATATAATTCCCTCGAAAAAAACCACTTATACGGTACCTAAAGCTGGAAATGTTGTTGGGCAATTAATATTGGTGGATACAATGAGCATCTGCCCAGTTATTTATAAAATCCACCATTTTGTTTCATTTTAGCATGCTAAATAGCATGTCACTGCTACTTTAATCAGTAATTGTAAGATTTTAACAATCGCTTAATTTAACTGATGCTAGTATTTAAAACTGTATGCATGGTAATTGGATTCATACATGCCCCTGTGAACCAGTCCACAATAAGACTAAAATGATAACTCATTTCTTTTCCTTCTATTGCATTAAGTTTAGGGATATAAACCATGTATTGTGTTTCATTACATATGTAGTTGTATAATGCCTATGCCATGGATAATAGAGTAAATTAAAGGAATAGAAAACTTCTGTTTGCGGCAAGAAATGCTAGTTACCTATGCCATAATAATTTTTCTATTTATAGCAATTTTTCATTTTTACAATAAGGAAAAGTTATAAAAGATTATAAACAGGCTACACAGCAATACTTTATAATGGTTTTTCTCAAACTGTGTTTATATCATAATCACATACATAAAAGTACTTGTATGTGCATGCCCTCAAGTGTACATCAAGCTTTTCTTTTCATATCACATTGAAATGTGTCAATCATTCAACTGTAAAGAAAAGTTATAAAACAAAGGTTCTTGCAAAAACTTTGAATTGATTATAAATGAGTCATCAAATTTGTCATTGGGATCATTTATGTTGCGTGTGCTCCATAATTATGTAATAGAATAGTTGGTAATAATCAATTCTGGAATTACTTCTGTATTCTCAAAAAAGTGGATAAATCTAACTTTATCCGTAGTTATCAATATCATTTTGCTTCAAAAATCAGACAGACTGTATATCTGTATTCTGTAAATGCAGGGGCGTATCCAGGAATTGGAGAAGGGGGGTGCTGAGGGCGCGCGAAGCGCGCCGCGATTTTGGCCACACCCACTTTTACGGCGGTAAAACGGCCTTTTCCTGCATTTTCGACAATTACGGGTGGGGCCAAGATCATTTCAAGCATACTGCTATGTTACTGGTACTTCTGATTGCTCCTTAAAGCACTGGAAACTGCTGAAATCATGATCAGGGGGCTAGATAACTTTGCTAAGAGGCTTGGTAGTGATGCAAGAGTCCAGGACTTCAGTAATTTTTTCTGAGCCCAGCCCTGAGGGGGGTGCTCAAGCCCCCTCAGCCCCCCCCCTAAATACGCCTCTGAAATGCCTCTAATTATCATTGCAGAGGATGAACACAAGTCACTTTAGAGTTACAAGATGAAGTAGGACGCCAAACAGTGTAGGAAGAAGCCCGGGAAGGGTAACTTGCCTACATCAGGCTATGTTGCTAGGCAACCTAATAATATTAATGAGATAATCCACCCACGCAACTGAAGTTTCCAATCCCTTTCATTTATTCTATTATCTCATCCACTTTGTCCACATGGTTACTGGCAGCCTAGCTGGCACACAATAGAGCAGTTGTACCTACATATACTTGTTAAAAGGAATCAAACACACACAAAGTGACAACAGTACTTTGTAGTAGATCTATGCAATATAGAAAACCTATTTTATTTTGTCACTTTCACTTTTTTCCTTCTTATAACACACTCAGTTATATGTATCATCAAATCCCAAAGATTATAAAAAAGAGTACAATGATAGTTTGATGTACAAATTTATTGCTTTTCACTTCACCTCAATACGGTTGAGCATTACAATTCCTCCTGGACCTGAACCTACTCTGACTACAACTAATAAAAGAGGGGAAATAATAATGAAAATTATATCAGTTAATAAAGAAATTAAAGGAAATGGAAGAAGTAAGAACAACTATTCATTAAACAAAGTTGTATCATAATTTTATTATTTTATTTAATACAGGGATGCAAGTAGAAGTTGATAGCAGAATAACATTAGCCCAATTGAAGGAGGAGCTAGTTCCACTGATGGGTGCACCACCTTCTGGTTTTATAGTGTATAAATTTGTCATGAATCGAGAATTTGAAATGGAGGGTCTGAATAAGACATTGCAGGATGCTGATATCAATTCTGGATTTGAGGTAGCAACTTTGTGTCTTACTTGTATAGTTACTCTGTCTCTCTCATTTAATCTCTTGCTTACTTTTTCTCTCCTAGTTAATAGTAAGACTGGGCAGAGCTTTAAAAAATGAAGAGTGCAGAATTAAATTATATTTGTTACAAGTTAATGAAGCAGTAGTAAGAATAATGTACTTTATAATCATTTGTATTTTAAATATTTTTAGTTTATTAATTATATGATGGAGTTGATTATTTCTGAAAATACACCAGTGAGAGAATTTAAGAAACAAATTATTAAAGAAGCAAAAGCACAGGGACTTGATTGTATCCTTGAATTAGACAAGTACATCATGTGACTATTATGTGACTATATCATGTTACTTATTGTGTAGAATGAGATTATGTGAAAAGATAGGAGCATCCCCTGATACAATATATCTTGATCATCAGTTGATAAATGCTAGTAATGATATGTATGTGACACAATTGAAAGGTCAGTACTGTACAAGATGACCTATTGGCAAGAAATTAATATCAGTTTTATCAAGAGTAATGGTTCTATGTAGTCTCGCCCCATAGCGAAGGGGTGGGGCGAGACTATGGTTCTATGCAGAAATCACCAATGTAAAATCTACCATTTTGATTCAGTCTGAGCATGCTTAATGGCATGTGGTACAAAATCACCAATATTAACTTTCCATACACAAATTTATTAAAATATTACTCTAGCCAATAAATCATCTTGTATGGTATATCTTTTTAATAATATTTCAGTATACTGTACTTTATGTGATGTACATGTACATGTACATGTATTTATAGTTAATGTGTTACTCTTAGGGCCAGAAAAAAAGTTGCATGAATGGCAGATACAAGTGTATGTTATAAGATGGCGCCCATCACAATGTTCAGTTGACCCAATGGAAGATATTGTACTGGATGATGATTATATTGCTAGCCATATTATTGAAAAGGTATTTTTGTAAAAATATATGACATCACCAGTAATTATTGGTCTACATGTACATGTGTTAGTACTGTATATGAATCAGTTATAAGACTATGAGTGGGTACTATCACTACTATGTACTATTATTATTATTATACATAATTATTATTGTTGTTGGACTCACCACGCTTGTGCAGACGGGTACTAAGCAGATGGGTTGTCATTCCATCATTCTATCCACAAAGTTTAATTGATTTCAAATATCTATCATTTTGACTGAGCACTCCAGAGCTATATTTCTTCTAGTGCCAGATAAAGTTGCTTTCTTTCATTTAGTGATGCTGTTGTAGAATCCCATAGCACCAAAGGTGGGAACTGCCAAACCAGGGGACCTCAGTCTCTTTTAAATGTCTAGACAACAGTTTTGTGCCAACTCTTTCTTTGAGTAGAGCTTCAGATGCTAAAATAAATTTCAGCTTTTCCTCTTTCTCTCCTAGCCATGTGCCATGAATATTAGCTAGTGGTGGGCAGTACTATATCAAAATATTGATAAAACTGATACTGGACTGGTATCAAGTAGTATATATTAGTATCAAAATTTTAAAAGCAGCAGTATTGATACTGAGGCCATATCCCTAACTGCACCTTAATTAAGCATATGTGTGTACGTATAATTGTGATTAATTAACCAAAATTAATTAATAAAGGGTATGGTTGAGTGTGGTTATGTCGTATCAAATAGTATCAATAACAGAATGGAAATACTCAGTATTGTACTGAATCAAAAAAATACAGTATCGCCCACCACTATAATTAACTAGTTGTTGACCATGCCCATGGCTTATTTTATAATTATTAAAATTATGCAGTTTTTTCAAATTGCCTAATAAATTATTATTATTTTAATTTTTTATTTTTATCTGTTGCTGTTTTTCTTGTTTTTTCAGCTGTCAGAATTAAGTGGAATTTCTAAGAAGTATATCTCTCATTCAGTTAGCCTTTGGTTAATATAATATATTAATCTCACCTTGTAACTTTAGGCTCCATTACCATTTTTCTTTGACATGTCATATCTTGATATTGAGAGCAAGGCATCTTGGTATTCTGTCAAATCAACCACGCAACCACCGTTACGATTATATCATGGATATGATGGATATGTCATGTATTACAAGTACTAGTGAACATATACTGTGCATATACAATGTACATACACCTGTTATTTAGAGACAGTAGAGAGAAAATGAAAGAACTAACTGACAAAGAGAGATCAGAAATACAAGAGGCAGAGGAAGCAAGGTATTCCATTATTTTAGTGTTCACAATTTTAGATGCACAATAAGTTAATGTGAATTAGCTGCATTTTCAATTAATAAAATACTTTTTCATAATGCATTGTCAAGTATAATTATGGTCGGCTTTAGAAAATTAAATTAATAAAATTGCATACCACCAAGAGTAGCAGGCTACTATAGGTGCATAGGACACTCTCCTTAATATTATGTACTCTTGATACCACTCTT
>NW_003546402.1:147949-150373 GCF_000090795.2 Amphimedon queenslandica | reverse complement strand
ATTAGCTGTAGGAACATAATTTGCTGCATGGTGTGCTTCAATCAAAATACCTAATGTAGGTGCGATTGCTTGGGTTTGATGGCTCATTATTACTATCAGGCAAACTTTCAGACATAATAATTTTCCCTGAAAATATAATGCATGAACTTGTATTAATTGCATTTTAATCAATACTCAAAAATATCCTGTAGTAACCCGTTGGCCATGTTGATAGTGTCTTCAGATTTAATTACATAATAATTTAGCAAATGATTTCAATTTGTTATGATCATGAGCTGCTGTGTATATTTCTCTCAATGCATTGTTTGTTAGTGTGTATCCACAACTCTTCACTTCCCTCAATGTCTCTTCAGATATCAGTCCTTCTGTAAGTAACAGATCAACTGATTCTTCAGAGAATGTTGCTTGAGTTATTCTACTGCTGTAATGCTGTAGTAGCTGCCTAATCACTAGATAACAAGTATTACAATAATTATACTAAATCAGGATTGACTTTACTTGTTTTCTCAATATTTTCAGCCACTGTTTTTGCTTCTAACTTTCTAAGAGCATCAACCATGCAGTGTCTGCTAAGTAGGAGGATGCAAATTTTCATCAGTGCCAGTGGCTTTACTTAGCCACTTGGATAAACACTAAATGTACTTCAATTGGGAAACTATAAAATAGCTAACTTGTTTTCAACAATCAGGTAATAGACTATAGAGCTCGTTATTACTTTCAACATTTTGATTTCATCAATTATTAAGGAACATGCAGAGTGAAGTGTGGCTTAAATACATCTATTATGATACTAATGCCAAAAAAATACTGAGCAATAGGCACTAGAGATTGTAGCGGATCTACTTTTAATCAAAATAAACATTAATATTCAATTCATTGAACAGAGTAGACATACTGAAAAGCAGTCAAAAGGGTAGATCTAAACAAATCTATTGCTAGTTATGTATCAGTGACATCATAATGATATTGAATTCTTAAAGAATGCTACAGTTTGAATAACGTATACGGATTCCTTCGCCCACGTGAGTGAACGTGAACATGGGCACCTCGATGTTATTTAATTAGCTCTATAGGCGTGGTGAGATTTTCGAGGCTAGCCTCGAGGCTAGTCTAGACTACTCGAGCTTATAAATGCTTAATTATTTCATGAGAAATTGAGAATGCTAGAGAGAGATGTCTGAGGCTTATAGACTAGACGTGACTGTTGTTTCAGCTTCTAGCCTTCCTTGGGTTGAGAGAGACCGAGGATGTGATGCTATGGTAAAAGTTAAACTTGAAGGTCAGTCGCCATGATGTTGCAATTTGACATGCTGCTCTTACTCAGGTCAATCAAAAGAGACTAAAGTTGTGGTTGGTGTTAATCCCGTATGGAATGAGGTTAGCTTAAATAAGATTTCACTTGTTGATTTTTTCCAATAGACATTACATTTTGATCTTAAAAAGAAACCAAGCAATAGCTCACTAATTATCATCAAGGTGTATGACCATGAACAGATAATGAAGAATAAGTAAAGCAAACATGTTCAATCATTATGACACATTTTTAGTTCTTTGCTTTTACTTTATTTTGCTGCATTTCAACCTTTGTATTTTGTTCCGTTCAATAGGTTTTTGGGTTCAGCTGAGCTTAGTTTTGGATCTATTTTGAGTTCTGATTCAGTGACGTGTAAAATCAAAGACAAGAACAAGGAGGTAAAAGTTCTAGACCTTAGCAGCTATTATAACAATACTATGTTTGGAATTGCATTTATATTATTGTGTGAGTTTTTGTGTTGTTGGTGAGAATCTAGATTGACCATGAAGGAGGCTTAAAGTACGATATGTAAATTTATAATAAGTGTGAAAATTAGCACACCACTAATATTGAATATGATCAACATTGAACTAGTTATCCCAATTACTTGCCAATGTTGACATTGCATCCATGCTATAATGTCTTGGCACATCAACTTGATCCATGCAGTGTGGCTATAGTATGACATTGGTGATAAAGTTATGAGGAATTATGTCAAAAATGGAGAGTATTCATTGTTGAATTCATGAAAGGATGTAATTTATATGTACACATACATGTACATGATGTATATCTGGTTAATTATTAATGATTTGTGTGAACATCATGAATTTTGTTAACAGTCTTGCCTATTTAAGTGCCACCTTTTTGTGCTAACACTCATTGTATACTTTAATGGTCAATTCTTCTTACTTTTGTAGGAACTGAAATCTACCATTAAACTGTATTTTAAATATATTTCTCCATCTGATGAAGAAACTCTGCCAACCAGTATGTCAAGAGAAGCACCAGTTCTTAGTAGTGATACATTAGAAGGTAATATGAACACTACTAACTAGGTATAATTTAGTTAGTGACCTTTTCCTTCACAGAGAGTGAGAGGAATGAGGAAAGGCATACACCTGTCACTG
>NW_003546402.1:121815-143423 GCF_000090795.2 Amphimedon queenslandica | reverse complement strand
AATTTATTAAAAATTCAAAATTGAATGGAATTAGCTCAAAGTTGATGCACAGCATAAAGATATGTACAGTATGTGTATCAGAAAAAATTATAAAAATGTAGATTCCTTTTCTAACAATTTTGAAATACCCTGGTCTATGGCCCAATTTTTGAGCAACTTAACAATCTACTGACAAGAAGCTGCATGCATGACTACTATGCTAAATTCCTGTGGGAAACCCTGGTACTACATGTACATGTATATAAATTTAAACTTTATATTTTGTTGCTGATCATTTAGGTTTCTCACCTTGGGATTTGGAGCAAAAACCCATGGTCTGACTCTACTGGTAAAGTGAAGGAGGATCGTGATGGCTTTAAACTCCCTCCTGGGTGGGAGTGGGAGGATGAGTGGGATAGGTTTATTGGTGACTGGGAGGTCATGACAAGTATAGACACTGGAGAGTATCAGACTCAAAGAGGATCCAGGAAATACGAAGAAAAGATTTACGAGTATCAGTCTAGAATGCCTTTCTCCAACTGGCCATCCGATGAGAATGAGTCAGAGTGGAAGAACGAAGTAATAAATAATTGGTTTCATGGAGCCTTTCACTCACTTTCCTTATTAGGAAGGTCATTCGCTAAGTTATTATACTGAAGACTCAAGGCAAGTTAGAGACACATTGGAACTACCTGATGGCTGGGAGTGGGACTCAGAATGGAGCATAGCCCCTCCACACAGAGGGACAGATAAAGATGGTATGTCTCATTTAAATTGCATGTACATTACATAAAGTATCTTGGCTTTTTGTGTACATGTACATTGATTATACACATTAAGTAAATGTAATTTTGGCAAATACATAAGTTTTAATTTGGCAAATCTGTGGCCACTTAAACCATTGGGCATGTCTGTAATAGATTATTTTGGCAGGTTTTATTTGGTAAACACTAAATTCTTTCTCCTCCAAAATTACTAGCTAACATGTACATGTATACGGTATTATTTTACATGTATATTTACAGGATGGGAGTACAAAGGATTATTACTGGCAAGTGGATGGGCTCCTCGTTCAAGGAAGAGCATTACAAGAAGAAGACTCTGGAATAGGACTAGAATTCAAACTGGTGATGCATTCATAAAAGTATGTCACTATTTGATCAGAATCAGTTCAAACCTTCTAAATGTCATAAGTATGATGCATGTATATGTGTTGGAAAATGTAATAAAAATTCTCTCCTAGTCATTTAGACAAAATTTTGCCAGATAAACTGCACAGGAACTTTGGCCAGATTTAATATTTATCTAAAATTTAGTGATAATTAGCTAAAATGCAATAAAATACTCAGTAATTTTCACCTAAAAATAAGTAAAAAATTTTGGCAAATTTCACCTAAAATTAGATGATATACATGTATTTAAAAAGGAGTGCAATTTCTTATTTTTAGACTTCTACTGGTGATAAATATAAAGGATGGGAGTATGCTCATATCAGTAGCAGTACATATCATCAGGAACACAGTCCATTGTTTGGAAAAAGAAGACGTCGTTACCTTCGAAAGATTAAAACAAAAACACAAGCCAAACTATCTAATCCACCAAGATTTATTTTCCCTGAAGTAAATGAAATGAGCCATACATGTATATCAAAATACATGTACACATACAGTTTTAATGTGACGTGCTACAATGATTTCATATTGTACAATATTCATTTATGCATTCAAATGAATTACATACATTTATGAATTTGTTGTTTTGTTATAAGGTTTTTGTGAATATTTCCTATAGCATCAGCAAGTTCAAGTTCCGCCACGTCTTTATTTTCCAATGAAAGGTATGAGTTCATTGTATAGTCATGCATGTACATGTACATGTAATGTAATATTATAAGCTGCTAGGAGCCTCAGCCTTTTCTTTAGCCTATAAAGTATTCTCTTGTCACATTTACAAGTACTTGTACCGTGTACATGTTTAGCATATTAATGTACATCTATCTCTATACAAGGTCTGTTTAAGTATGAGCTACGAGTTTACTTATATCAAGCACGTGATTTGTATGCTGGAAATTCTACTGGATTATCTGGTTAGTTTGCAGTTCATCATTGAGACCATATCTGCATGTACATTAAATAGATCCATACTGTATTGTATCCTTTGAGCATTACAGCCAAACGACACGCGAGATCAATCAAACTCTTACTCCATTGTGGGACCACACTTGTGTTTTTGATGATATTAAGATGTTTGGTAGTCCGTCTGATGTCAAGGGATCTCCTCCTAAAATTATGATTGAGATATTTGATAAAGATAACGTGGTGAGTATTATGAGTGGATGTTAATGAGTGCATTTTCAGCATTTGCACTACATGTACTCATACAGGGACAGACATTAGGGGCTAAAACTATGACACCATTCCTTGAGAGCTGAAGCCTTTGGCTCCCATTTAATATGGGGTGGGGTATTATATGATATGATAATTTTTGTAGAAAAGCTTTAAATTATAAAGAGACTACTCATAAGAGCCTGGTTTACACTTGCCATTAAATGCAATACAAATGAACACAAGATTAAATTTTGGCCAATTTTGTGTCAGCTTCAAAGTGTTTTTGCATTAATGCCTATGCAGTTTTGATCGTTTTGTTAAATGTAAACCTAGCTTAAGAGTGCTTGACCATGTATAGCCATATCGACCCATTAGGTTATGAACATTGTACATGTATTTGTTTAGGGTAAGGATTACCTTGGTTATGTTGAATGCTATCCAATTGTACGTATTAATGAAAACCAGCAACAAAGGAGACAGGTGTCATTGGAAGAGACAGAAGAAGTCCTTCATGTTCCCTTTTCCCTTGAAGGAGCTGAGCCAGTTGATGAGCCAAAGGATCCAGTTACGTCTCTCTCTTGGTATCAGGTCACACGGTATGGTCGCTATGCTGGACAACTCTTAGCTGCTTTTGAGCTGTTCCTTGTAAGTTGCTAGAGTGCTACCATTAATGTTAATCACATTTACATTGTATTCTGTATATATAGTGTTGTTTTAGTTACAACTACATGTATGAGACTTTTAGTTAGTAATATAGTTAGTATTGAATATTTATTCTCATTCTAGTTAGACTTATTAGAATTATGAAAATGAAACTCATCTACTATTTTTGATGATTTCTAAATCAAATGATTCATTTTAGGTTGATAGTGTTTGTCCTCCTCCTATACTTGAAAGAGACTATGGTGAAACTGATAAAAAGAAGTGGTGGTACACTGTTCCTCATGGCATTAGACCAGAGTATGAGACCAAGACTATTAAAGTGAGTACCAATAAGAGCCTATGTACATGTATGTGTATTATATAAGTCTATTGCTACAAGCATATAAACATGTATTGTATGCATGAATTTTAAGTACATATTCCTGGCATATGATTAAGTGATGGTGATTATCATTATTGTTTATATCAAATTATTTATTATTATTGTTACATATGGTTATAATTTTATTGCTTTTTTGTTGACAGATATTGTGCTGGGGTGTTCGAAATCTTAAGAAGTATAGATTGGGATCTGTAACGTCACCTTTTATTAAGGTCGAGTGTGGAGGTGTGACAAAAAAGACTAATCACATTATTGACACTAGGAGGAATCCTAACTTTACTGATGGCCCAATTATCATGGAACTGGTTAGTATAATTATTATTAGTAATATTAATGAGACAACACATTTGCTAATAAAAGTAATTATAATTATCTACTCTTGTTGTTATACTTTTTAAAATTTATTGGGAACATGGGCTCCTGGGAACATATTCAAGACATTATTTAGAAGTTAGTTCTGCTTTACATTCTCTTTCATACACAATGTAGAAACTACCAGTTAATCCACTGTATTGCCCTCCACTCAATATTTATCTTTATGATAAAAGAGCATTTGGACAGAAACCACTGATAGGAACTTATTCTGTTCAGATAACTGAAGACAGTCCTACTGAGACTGATAGACCCAGTCTCCGGCACAATCCTTTAGAAACAGCAAGTAATAATTACTATAATGATTTATTTGCACACATTGTATAGTTTTAATAATTTTTGGGAATATGACTATTTAGCACTGATATTGGCATATATATTATTGTGCTATGACATACAGACATAGTGACATGTACAATGAATATACATCTACATGTAGTCAGGGTTTCTCACAGGATTTTGGCATGATGCTCATGCAGCTTCTTGTTAGTGAATTGTCAAGTTGATATACAGGATAAAATTGCAAGAAGAGAATTCTCCAATTTTATAGTTTTATTCTGATACGTTGTATGCATACATATCCTTATTAATTTTGAGTTGATTCTAAACAAATTTGAATTTTTTATGAATCTTTTAAGTTGCTCAAAAAATTGGGCCAACGACCAAAGGCTATAATGGCTTAGTCAAGTGGAGCCTGACCCTTGCATAAGTCAGGCCCGCCTGACTAATAATGGCTAGGGCAAAATTTCTATTTTTATAATTTTTTTCTGATACATATACATGTTCTTATGCTGTGTAAAAAATTTAGCATATTCTGATTGAGTTTGAATTTTTTTGTGAATTTTAAAAGTTGCTCAAAAATCAAGACTGTTAACAACCAAAGGCTATCCTTTGGGTCTTTGGCAAAATTTTTTCAAAATTGGCTAAGACAACATTCTCTATTTTTATCATTTTTATACACATACATGTCCTTAATGCTGTGTATCAATTTTGAGCAGATTCTCATTAAATTAAATTTTTGTGAATTTTTAAGGCTTTTTTTAAATGGCTAAGACAGAATTCTCCATTCCTTTTATTTTTTTTGATACATATACATGTCCTTATGTTGTGTTAAAGTTTTAACTGCTTGCATACATGTACCATATTACCTTGAATAAAAGCCGGATGTGAATAAACGCCAGGGTAGCAATGGACTTCAACTATAAATACACATAGCTAGCCTATAAGTAATTCAGTAGCCTTGTGGATACTGCCTCAAGTTCCTGAAGTCAAATGCTTAAAGTCATGGGTTCAAATTCCACTCTGAACCCAAGTTTTTTTTTTTGAGGTCCAAATACCATTTTAGGAAATAGATGCCCGGGCTTTTATTTAAGAAAATACAGTATATGCATACTTATGTTGTGTAGAAATTTTAAACTGATTCTAATCAAAGCTGAATTTTTTGTAAATTTTACAAATGTCATTTGTACTGTATTGTATTGCTTGTCAGCTGCTGTTTAGCTCATTTAGCATGTTTTGCAGGAAACCCTGCCTGTGTGTAGTATTGTTTTACTGTACATAATTTTTATGCATTTGCAGATACACTGAGGCAAAGAAAAACCAAACAAGGACAAGTTGCTATTGATATGGAAACTTTCTTAGATGTAAAAATTATTTTTTTCTTACTCTCAATGCCAAAAATTTATTTTTTATCATTATTTAGGAAGACCCAGACTATATTAAGGACAGTAGGTTTGACTGGTGGACTAAGTACAGATTAGCTGTCTTAAAAGCAACAGGTAGTAAACTTCAAGATTCTGAAATAGAATATGTTAATGAAAATCATGATCGCTTGAAAGTAAGGAAATGTAATTAAAATGAGATAGTGACAAACTGTCTGGTAGCAATTATAATTATTATTATTTTATTATTATTGTTATTTTAGCTCTTTCATCATGAATTGGAAAAAGAGCCAAGGTTTCATAATTTCAGTGACGTTGTCAAGAGTTACCCTCTGTATCGTGGTAAAGGATCAATTGCATTCGATGATCCATCAGAGAACACTAGATTTGCTGGTACTTTCAAGGGACACATTACAGTTAAAAGGGGAAAGCACACAGCAAATGAGTTTGACCATAAATACATTCCAACAAAGGATTTATGTCCTGTTGTAATTAGAGTTTATGTTGTTGAAGTAAGTAAAGTTTGTCACTATATTACTATAATATCACAATAATATATACATGTAGCAATAATAAATAATAATAATAATAATAATTTTTGGGAGTTTTTTTGGTTTTGTAATTATAAGTAGTAATAATGATAATGATGATTATTCAAAAAATATCACTATTATAAATACTTTTTTATTTACTAACAGGGAATAGGACTGCTACCACTGGATCCTAATGGCAAAGTTAGTACACACTATAAATAATAATGCATTCCTAAATATTAATTCTCTCTTCCTCTTTAATTTTCTAGTCTGATCCATATCTTAGACTCAGCATTGGGAAATGTGTTATGGATGATGCTGACAACTTTGTTCCTAATTCATTAAATCCAGTTTTTGGAAAGATGTTTGAGCTATCAGCCACCCTCCCTCTTGATCATACTCTTAAAATTCAAGTACTTGATCATGATTATGGTTCAAGGGATGATTTCATCGGCCAAACTGAAATAGATATTGAGAACCGGTTTATTTCTCGGTACAGAGCTAGTTGTGGCATACCAGAAACCTTCTCAAAGTAAATGAATGAAATTTAATTGCATATGCAATGTATCTATATGAGATATTGATGCATGGCATGTATTACAGTTGTAGTTTATATAGAGTATCTCATTTATTGTAAAGCTAGTAATTTCAAGATGTTAAAATTTTTGACAAATTGCTAAATTTTGGCAAATTTGTCTGTGCATGATGATTTAAAATCATGGAGCATTTGGCTATCAAAGCATCAAATTTGGACTCCAAAATTGCCAGTTATACTGTTCTTTTTTGTCTTGTGTAGGAATGGTCCTAATCACTGGAGGGATACAGATTTACCCACTGATATATTAGATTGGTATTGTAAAGTTAATGGCTTGAAAGAGCCAGTAAGAACTGCTAATGGTCTCATTTATAATTATGACGAATACACAATAAATCATACAGGTACAGATAAATAAAACATTAACTTTATAAAAAGATTAACTATAATAAATTTGAAATACTTCAATAACTTACATGTGCATGTATATGAAACTGATGATTGAAAAGGCTACAAATTTTTGTTAGTTTTTCTGATGCAAGTTAATTTTTAATCATGCTAAGCAAAAAATTTGAACCATATTATTATTGATGAAATCTATGAAAGTGCTCTATTGTTCCTGTTATATGGAAAATGTGTGTGCATACAATGCATGTACATGTACATTGTAATTACAAATAAATTTCATTTAATTTTGTGATGTTAATTAATGATATATTGCCATATTTTTAATAGATTTGAAGCCATATATGCGACAGCATAAATATGTTGGATCACCTATACAACAAATAGCGTTAGCATTGCTTAGAAGAGAAAATGTATTAGTTCATGAACACGTTGAAACTAGAACACTGGAAAACCCTAACCAACCTGGAATATCACAAGTGAGTTTATAAAAACATTTTCCAATACATATACATGTATTGTAAATGTTCAAATAAAAGCCTGGGCGTTTATTTCTTTCCAGGGCAAAAAAAGTTGCGTAAAATTAAAAAAAGAAAAAGTAAGACTGGGATTTGAACCCAGAACTTTAGGTTTAATCCGCTTAGCTGAACAAGTTAGGCCATTTGGGACACTCTAAAGATTATGGACCTATATTGAGTAAAATATGCGTATCTATACTTGGAGATTCTTAGTGCCAGGCGTTTATTCAAGCCCAGCCTTTATTTAAACATTTACAGTACTTATGTTATGCAGAAAGTTTGAACTAATTCCAATCAAGTATGGACAATTTATGAATCTTTAAATTTCCTCCCAAAATCTGGCCAAAGTCCCTGTAATACAGGGACATTGGCCAAATATCATTAAAAATGATTAGGAAAGAATTCTCCATTTTTATAATTTTTTTCTGATGCATATACATGTTCTTGCATTGTGTAGAAAGTTTAAGCTAACTCTGATTAATTTTAAATTTTTTATAAATTTTTCAAATTGCTTGTATATAGGGATTTTAATGCCTGTACAGGGATTTGGCCAAATTTTACCAAAATTGAAGAAAAGAGAGTTGCTCAATTTTATTGCATTTCCTATTACATATACTTCTACTTATGTTGTGAAGAAAATTTGAACTGAACTCTCCCCTCCATCTCTAAAAATCTTCCAAGCAGGAATGCATATTTTGCCTAGTAAAGGTACCCTAGCATTTAGATTGCTACAAATAGTGTGTACTTAAGGTTGTGGGTTTCATTCCAAGTTTTTGTATTGTTATTTCATTTTGTGCAATTTTTCCCCTGTTAATAAATAAACACCCAGGCATATTTAATTGAGAAAATTTGGTACTATTGCTTTTAATTTTTGTCTTATTCTAGGGTTCACTGCGTATGTGGGTGGACATATTTCCAAAGAGTTACAATCTTCCTCCTCCTGTTGATATATCACCGCGAAAACCTGAGGACTATGAGCTAAGAGTCATAGTTTATGATGTAAAGGATGTCAAGTTGGCTGACTATAATCCAGTGACTGATGAGGAAATGTCTGATATTTATGTGAAAGGGTGAAGCTATTTTTATGTAATTATATGTAACGGCATAAACCAGCTTTTGGGATATTATGTTGCATTCTACCATATAGGGGTATATTTCATGGAGATTTAATTTTGCTAATTTCACGGTTTTAAAAAAATTTGTGAAAATTTTTATTTATGAAAATTATTTTTTACCATACTAATAATGGTCAGTAGAAGAAAAAAAGCAAAAATTTTTCCTGTGAATAGGTGGAAAGGTGATTTTTGTGAAGTATTTTCCCTGGGAAATAACCCCCTATACAGTATAGTAAATGGTGCTGCTACATAATTATATTAATATTTGAACAGTGGGCGGCTGTATAGTGGAAAATTTTGTTGATTTTCTGGTTTTCCAGAAAGCACCAAACCTTTCAATTGTTACCAATATTAGCTAACATGTTTAAGATTGTTAAATTTCAAAAAAGCAATTTAACCAACCAGCTTCTCAAAGTAGCCAAAATTTCTCACCTCGGCTTCAATAATTCCTATTACATGTACACATGTATATGTATCAAAAAATTTAACCTTCTCTCTCTTTCTTTTTTCTTCCCTATACTTGTTTCACTTTTTAGTTGGTTGAGAGGGCAAGAGGAAACACAAAAAACTGATGTTCACTATCGTTCGTTTGATAGAGAAGGAAACTTTAATTACAGATTTGTGTTCCCATTTCAGTATTTACCAGCTGAGAAGAGAATCGTTGTCTCAAAGAGAGTATGTGTGTAACTTTATTGTATATTTAATGTTGTTTTTCTCTCCTTTTTTATCTTTATGTGATTTTACCTTAGAAATTTTTCGATGTTAATAAAACAGAAATTCGAGCTCTCCCTTACCTCACCATTCAAGTTTGGGACAATGACAAGTTCAAGTTTGATGACCACCTTGGCAAGTCATGTACATGATCATTGCTTTGTTTACTTTCACATTTCAGGAACAGTTGAGTTTGATTTGACAGCTATACAACAAGGAACTAGAACTTCGTCCTTCTTAGATCAAATAATGAGTATTGGCTCAAATATATCATACTCAGATCAAAAAAGTACTGACTCATCAAATACTTCATCCAAACAAATCCTGACTACTTCTGCCTCTAAAACATCATTGAACCAAGTTCTGAATACTTCTGACTCTACTGATAATCTTTTTGAGAAGAAGAGAATCAGAAGATGGTGGCCTCTTGCTGATGAAGTAATGATAATATTGCCAGTGTTGTACTAATGTAAGTTGTATAGGGTATGATTGAGTTAGAATTGCAAATACTGACAAAAGAAGAAGCTGAATTGTCACCAGCTGGTAAAGGACGGGATGAGCCTAACATGAACCCATACCTTCCACCTCCTCAGTAAGTCAAAAACTATAGGTAATAATTATCATTATCTATTGCAGGCGACCTGAAACATCATTCTTTTGGTTGACATCTCCTCTAAAGACATTTAAACACATAATATGGAAGTATTATAAATTTCACATTATTATTGGCATTTTTGTTGTCCTAGCTGTGGTTGGGGTAATTGTATTCATCTATTCAGCTCCAGTATGTCATAACATGATATGGTCATTCTTTACATTATTGCTCTTTGTTTCTTAGGATTATTTGGCTCAGTATCTTCTGGATCGATTGCTTCCATTGTAAAAATTTTAATCATGCATCAGTTGCTGTTGTGATATTTTATATTTTATATTTTTATAATGTGCCCTATAGTTTAAATTTTTTTTTGAACTAAACAGAAACAGTTATTATTTCAAATAGCAATATTATACAACAATACAACTGATTTTACTTTGAACAATTCCTCCCAAGTTTGTTTCAATTTGTTATACTTTTTTATTTCTCTTCATTGCACAATTCATTTTGTGTGTACATTCATAAATGAAAAACTTACAATTTTGTAGACTTCTTTTTCTTTTCTCTGTGATTTTTTTAATTTTATAAGCTACAATTGAAAGCAACTAAACTCATTATCATGCTTTTTAGATCTAAATATTTTAATACTTTATAGATAGGCTCTCATCATTTATATATGATCATTGATAAAAGCTCAACACTCTTTTCGTTTTTTTTGTCTCAGTTTTATATGGCTTCAGTTTAATGATTTCTGCATTGATAGCATTCATAAAATATAAATACTTTAATATTCAGTTCACTGCTATTGCATTTACCATTTTAAAACAGTCATTATATTGCTTCATAATAAGAATCAAGTAAAAAATATTTGTCAAAACTTGCATATATATGAATGGCTTAAGTGTTATGCATTTGTTGCAATATTGTGACAAAAGCATATCCCTCATAATGTCAGTTTTGTATATATCTCAGTAAGCATGAATAATCATGTTTCAGTTAATTCAATAAACATGACAGTTTCTTTTTACATAAATAAAGTCCACTCTTGATAAGATGTATATATGTGTCACAATTAAAATTTGTCTATTTTTCCTTAAAATAAGCTAAATCTTAAACTGCATGTTTATAAACATGTTATTGTTAAATATAGCTATATTATGTAAATAACTAACATGATACATGCAATACCAGTGAATTAAAGTATTTTTATTCTATGAATGCTACTAATGCAGAAGTCAGCCATACAAAAAGTAAAAGAATAAGGATAAGAAAAAAATGTTGAGCTTTTATCAAAGCTGATATATTAATAGTGAGAGCCTAGTATTAGAAATATTCAGATCTAAAATGCATGACAATGACATAGATATTAGAGTACAGGAAATTATCATGACAATGATGACAATATCTATGATGATGAGAGCTTAGTTGCTTTCAATAATTCAATTGTAGCTTATAAAATCAAAAAAAAACTATGGAGAAAAAAAAGAAGTCTAAAAAATTGTAAGTTGTTTATTTATTAATGAACACATGAAATTAATTGTGTAATAAAGAGAAATAAGAAAAATAATGAATTGAAACAAACTTGGTATTGCCGTATATTACTATAATGCTGTTTGAAATAATAACTATTCTGTTTAGTTCAAGGAAAGTATTTTAAAATTTAGAGTATAGAGCACATTATAAAAATATAAAGTATAAAATATCACAACAGCAACTGATGCATGATTAAAATTTTCACAATGGAAGCAATCGATCCAGAAGATACTGAGCCAAATAATCCTAAGAAACAAAGAGCAATAATATAAAGAATGACCATATCATGTTATGACATACTGGAGCTGAATAGAGGAATACAATTACCCCAACCACAGCAAAGATAACGAAAAAACCAATAATAATGCGACACTTATAATACTTCCATATTATGTGTTTAAATGTCTTCAGAGGAGATGTCAACCAGAAAAAAGATGTCTCAGGTCGCCTACAACAGATAATAATATTACCTATTGTCCTTGACTTACTGAGGAGGTGGAAGGTATGGGTTCATGTTGGGCTCATCACGTCCTTTACCAGCTGGTGACAATTCAGCTTCTTCTTTTGTCAGTATTTGTAATTCTAACTCAATCATACCCTATACAACTTACATTAGTACAACACTGGCAATAATATCATTACTTCATCAGCAAGAGGCCACCATCTTCTGATTCTCTTCTTCTCAAAAAGATTATCAGTAGAGTCAGAAGTATTCATAACTTGGTTCAATAATGACGTTTTAGAGGCAGAAGTAGTTGAGATTTGCTCGGATGAAGAATTTGATGAGTCAGTACTTTTTTGATCTGAGTATGATATATTTGAGCCAATACGCATTATTTGGTCTAAGAAGGATGAAGTTCTAGTTCCTTGTTGTATAGCTGTTAAATCAAACTCAATTGTTGCTGAAATGTGAAAGTAAACAAAGAAATGATCATGTACATAACTTACCAAGGTGGTCATCAAACTTGAACTTGTCATTGTCCCAAACTTGAATGGTGAGATGGGGACGAGCTCGAATTTCTGTTTTATTAACATCAAAGAATTTCTAAGGTAGAATCACAAAAGGATAAAAAGGGACAGAAAAAATCAACATTAAATATACAATATAAAGTTACACACATACTCTCTTTGAGACAATGATTCTCTTCTCAGCTGGTAAATACTGAAATGGGAACACAAATCTGTAATTAAAGTTTCCTTCTCCATCAAATGAACGATAGTGAACATCAGTTTTTTGTGTTTCCTCTTGCCCACTCAACCAACTAAAAAGCGAAACAAGTATAGGGGGGGGGGGAGAAAGAGAAAGAAGGTTAAATTTCCTTTGGTACATGTAATAGGAATTATGGAAGCGAAGCAAAGGTGAAAATTTTTGTTAAATTGTCTAATTTGATAGGCTGGTTGGTTTTTGGTAATTTAACAATCTTTACTAAATATTGGAAACAATTGGGTTTGGTGCTTTCTTGAAAATCAAAAAAGATCCACAAATTTTCCACTATAGTGTCCACTGTTCAAATATTAATATAATTATGCAGCAGCACCATTTAATCAGTTCTATAGAATGCAACATGATATCACAAGAGCTGGTTTATGCCGTTACATATAATTACATAAAAAATAGCTTTACCCTTTCACATAAATATCAGACATATCCTCATCAGTCACTAGATTATAGTCAGCCAACTTGACATCCTTTACATCATAAACTATGACTCTTAGCTCATAGTCCTCAGGTTTTCGCGGTGATATATCAACAGGAGGAGGAAGATTGTAACTCTTTGGAAATATGTCCACCCACATACGCAACAAACCCTAGGGTAAACAAAAATTAAAAGCATAAGCATAAAATTTTCTCAATTAAATTTGACTGGGTGTTTATTCTTGAACAGAGAAAAAATTGCACAACCTTGAGATTAGAGGGTTGCACACAGTATTTGGAGCAATCTAAATGCTAGGGTATCTATACTAGGCAAAATATGCATTTCTATAGGGAAGATATTAGAGTTGGAGGAGAGAAGTTCAGTTTAAATTTCTACACAACATAAGTACAAGTGTATGCATTATAAAATTGAGCATTTCTCTTTTCTTCAATTTTGGTAAAACCCCTGTACAGGGACTAAAATCTCTATACAGGAGCATTTTTTAAAATTTATAAAAAATTCAAAATTAATCGGAATCAGCTCAAACTTTCTACACAATATAAATACATGTATATGCATCAGAAAAAATTATTAAAATGGAGAATTCTGTCCTAGTCATTTTTAATGAAATTTGGCCGATGTCCCTGTACTATAGTACAGGGACTTTGGTTAGATTTTGGAGGAACTTTAAAGATTCATGAATTGTCTACACTTGATTGGAATCAGCTCAAACTTTCTGCATAACATAAGTACATGTACATGTATTAGAAAATGTTTCCCTGAACTCACTTGTGATATTCCAGGTTGGTTAGGGTTTTCCAGTGTTCTAGTTTCAACGTGTTCATGGACTAATACTTCTTCTCTTCTAAGTAATGCTAACGCTATTTGTTGTATAGGTGATCCAACATATTTATGCTGTCGCATATATTGATTCAAATCTATTAAAAATATGGGAATATGAATCATTAATTAGCATCACAAAATCAAATGAAATTTATTAGTGTCATTTGTAATTACAATGTACATGCACATGCATTGTATGCACAAACATTTTCCATATAACAGGAACAATAGAGCACTTTTGTAAATTTCATCAATAATAATATGGTTCAAATTTTCTCCATAGCATGATAAGGGCATTAACTTGCATGAAAAAAAGTAATAAAAATTTGTAGCTAATTCAATCATCACTTTCACAGTTACATATACATGTGCATGTAGCAGTAAGTTATTGAAGTATTTTATCGTTAAATTTTTTGTAAAATAAATATTTTATTAATCTGTACCTGCATGATTTATTGTGTATTCGTCACAATTATACTTGATACTGTTAGCAGTTATTACTGGCTCATTTAAGCCATTAACTTTACAATACCAATCTAATATATCAGTGGGTAAATCTGTATCCCTCCAGTGATTAGGACCATTTCTACACAAGACAAAAAAGAACAGTACAACTGGCAATTTTGAAGTGTATAATTTTGGCAAATTTGATGCTTTGATAGCCAAATGCTCCATCATTTAAAATCATTATGCACAGACAAGTTTACCAAAATTTAGCAATTTGTCAAAATTTTACCCTTTGAAAATTACAAACTATATGATGCGTGAGCTACTCCATATAAACTAAGTTACATGTTACATGTACAATTGTAGTACATGCCATTAATACTCATATAGATACATGTACATTGCGTATGCAATTAAATTTCGTTCATTTACCTTGAGAAGGTTTCTGGTATGCCACAACTAGCTCTGTACCGAGAAATGAACCTGTTCTCAATGTCAATTTCAGTTTGGCCAATGAAATCATCCCTTGAACAGTAATCATGATCAAGTACTTGAATTTTAAGAGTATGATCAAGAGGGAGGGTGGCCGATAGCTCAAACATCTTTCCAAAAACTGGATTTAATGAATTAGAAACAAAGTTGTCAGCATCATCTATAACACATTTCCCAATGCTGAGTCTAAGATATGGATCAGACTAGAAAATAAAAGAGGAAGAGAGAATTAATATTTAGGAATGCATTATTATTTATAGTGTGTACTAACTTTGCAATTAGGATCCAATGGTAGCAGTCCTATTCCCTGTTAGTAAATAAAACAGTATTTATAATAGTGATATGTACATCTTACTTACTTCAACAACATAAACTCTAATTACAACAGGGCATAAATCCTTTGTTGGAAAGTATTGATGGTCAGAGTCTATCTCTGTGTGCTTTCCCCTTTTAACTGTAATGTGTCCCTTGAAAGTACCAGCAAATCTAGTGTTCTCTGACGGATCATCAAATGCAATTGATCCTTTACCACGATACAGAGGATAACTCTTGACAACGTCACTGAAATTATGAAACCTTGGCTCTTTTTCCAATTCATGATAAAAGAGCTAAAATAAATAATAATAATTATATAATTATTACATTATAATTATAATTGCTACCAGTCAGTTTATCACTATCTCTTTTTTAATTGCATTTTCTTACTTTCAAGCGATCATGATTTTCATTAACATATTCTGTTTCAGAATCTTGAAGTTCACTACCTGTTGCTTTAAAGACAGCTAATCTGTACTTAGTCCACCAGTCAAACCTACTGTCCTTAATATAGTCTGGGTCTTCCTAAATAATGATAAACATAAATTTTGGCATTGAGAGAAAGAAGAAATAGTTTTTACATCATAGAAAGCTTCCATATCAATTGCAACTTGTCCTGACTTGCTTTTTCTTTGTCTCAGTGTATCTGTAAATTATGTACAATAAAACAGTACTATACACAGGCAGGGTTTCCTGCAAAGCAACAAAAAAGGCGCTTCCTCAATGCCACATGTAAAAAATGGCTGCTCAGAACAAAAATAAAACAAACAAAAATTTCTAATCCTGCTTAGAACAAACATTTTTCCAGACAAAATATACCCGCTATACAGTAAGGACATGTATATGTATCAGAAAAATGGAGAGTTCTATCTTAGCCATTTTCGACAAAATTTGGCTACAGACCAAAGGCTATCCTTTGGTTGTAGGCCCAATTTTTTGAGCAATTCAAAAGATCCATAAAAAATTCAAATTTGTTTAGAATCAACTTAAAATTGATAAGGATATGTATGTGTACAATGTATCAAAAAGAAATATAAAAATGGGGAATTCTCTTCTTGCAATTTTATCCTGCATATCAACTTGACAATCCACTAACAAGAAGCTGCATAAGCATCATGCCAAAATCCTGTGAGAAACCCAACTAGATGTATATTCATTGTACATGTCACTATGTCAGTGCAATGTATGTCATAGCACAAAAACATATACCAAATCAGTGCTGAATAGTAATATTCTCAAAAATTTATACAATGTGTGCAATTAAATCATCATAATTATTATTACTTGCTATTTCTAAAGGATTGGGCTGGGGACTGGGTCTATCAGTCTCAGCAGGACTGTCTTCAGTTATCTGAACAGAATAAGTTCCTATTAATGGTTTCTGTCCAAACGCTCTTTTATCATAAAGATAAATATTGAGTGGAGGGCAATACAGTGGATTAACTGGTAGTTCCTACATTGGGCATGAAAGAAAATGTAAAGCAGAATTAAATCCTACCAGGAGCCCATGGGAGCCCATGGGCTCCTGATCCTACATGTAAATAATGTATAATGTTCACAATAGAATTTTAAAAGTAATGACAAGAGTAGATAATTACTTAAGGCTAGTTTATATAATGACATTAGGCCAATGTACCATCAATTTTTAATCAAAAAGTATGGGCCATTTGACCTTTTGATGCATGCTTTCTGCTAGAATAGAACCAGATTTTATTCCAGTGTCTACATAACATCAGGACTTGCGTAATATTGTAAACCAGCATTTACTCTTGTTAGTAATTATAAGCAAATGCGTATTGCATGTACTTCATTTATTCTCTTATTAATATTATTAATAAAATTATTATACTAACCAGTTCCATGATAATTGGGCCATCAATAAAGTTAGGATTCCTCCTAGTGTCAATAATGTGATTAGTCGTTCTTACCACACCTCCACACTCAACCTTAATACAAGGTGATGTCACACATCCCAATTTATACTTCTTAAGATTACGAACACCCCAGCACAATATCTGTCAACAAAAAAGCAATAAAATTATAACCATGATACATGTAACAACAACAATAATAATAATAAATAAATAAATAAATAAACAATAATATTAATCACCATCACTTAATTATATGTCAGGAATATGTACATAAAATTCATGCATACAATACATGCATATATGCTTGTAACAATAGACTTATATAATACACTGTATAGGCACATCGGTACTTATTGGTATACTCACTTTAATAGTCTTAGTCTCATACTCTGGTCTAATGCCATGAGGAACAGTGTACCACCACTTCTTTTTATCAGTTTTGTCATATTCTCTTTCAAGTATAGGAGGAGGACAAACACTATCAACCTAAAATGAATCATTGATTTAGAAATCATCAAAAATAGTAGATAAGTTTCATTATTGCTGCATGGTCTCATTTTTATAATCATAACAAGTCTAACTAAAATGAGAATGAATAACTAACTACATGTATATTACTAACTATAAAAGCCTTATACCAAGAGTGGATGTACATGTAGTTGTAACTAAAACAACACTATTATACAGAATACAATGTAAATGTGATTAACATTAATGGTAGCACTCTAGCAACTTACAAGGAACAGCTCAAAAGCAGCTAAGAGTTGTCCAGCATAGCGACCATACCGTGTGACCTGATACCAAGAGAGAGAAGTAACTGGATCCTTTGGCTCATCAACTGGCTCAGCTCCTTCAAGGGAAAAGGGAACATGAAGGACTCCTTCTGGCTCTTCCAATGACACCTGTCTCCTTTGTTGCTGGTTTTCATTAATACGTACAATTGGATAACATTCAACATAACCAAGGTAATCCTTACCCTAAACAAAATACAATGTTCATAAGCTATTGGGTGAATATGGCTATGGTCAAGCACTCTTACTGAGTATAACTACTTTATAATTTAAAGATTTTCTACAAAAAAAAATAATTACATGTATGTCACAAAATACCCAACCCCATAGTCAATGGGAGCCAAAAGACTTTAGCTCTCAAGGAATGATGTCATAATTTTAGCCTGTCCCTGTATGAATACATGTAGTCCAAATGCTGAAAATGCACTCATTAACATCCATTCATAATACTCACCACGTTATCTTTATCAAATATCTCAATCATAATTTTAGGAGGAGATCCCTTGACATCAGACGGACTACCAAACATCTTAATATCATCAAAAACACAAGTGTGGTCCCACAATGGAGTAAGAGTTTGATTGATCTCGCGTGTCGTTTGGCTGTAATGCTCAAAGGATACAATACAGTATGGATCTATTTAATGTACATGCAGATATGGTCTCAATGATGAACTGCAAACTAACCAGATAATCCAGTAGAATTTCCAGCATACAAATCACGTGCTTGATATAAGTAAACTCGTAGCTCATACTTAAACAGACCTTGTATAGAGATAGATGTACATTAATATGCTAAACATGTACACAGTACAAGTACTTGTAAATGTGACAAGAGAATACTTTATAGGCTAATGAAAAGGCTGAGGCTCCTAGCACCTTATAATATTACATTACATGTACATGTACATGCATGCATGACCATACAATGAACTCATACCTTTCATTGGAAAATAAAGACGTGGCGGAACTTGAACTTGCTGATGCTATAGGAAATAAAAACCTTATAACAAAACAACAAATTCATAAATGTATGTACATGTACGGTAATTCATTTGAATGCATAAATGAATATTGTACAATATGAAATCATTGTAGCATGTCACATTAAAACTGTATGTGTCCATGTATTTTAATATACATGTATCATTCATTTCATTTACTTCAGGGAAAATAAATCTTGGTGGATTAGATAGTTTGGCTTGTGTTTTTGTTTTGATCTTTCGAAGGTAACGACGTCTTCTTTTTACAAACAATGGGCTGTGTTCCTGATGATATGTACTACTACTGATATGAGCATACTCCCATCCTTCATATTTATCACCAGTAGAAGTCTAAAAACAAGAAATTGAACTGTGATAATACAGTGTTTGAGAACCTGGGGCAGGAGGGGCTAGACCCTGCCAGGAACAGTGTTGGTACTGCCCGCATTTAAAATATATTTTAGGTTTTCAATCAAGTTTATGTGATGATTGAGTAAATTAGGTGAAATTTAAAAAATATAACATATTTTAAAATATATTCTTCCCCCATTTTAGGTGAAAATTGCCAAAATTTTTCACTCTTTTTTAGGCAAAAAATTACTGAATATTTTATTTAATTTATCACTTAATTTTAGATGAACATTTTCATAATCTTCAAAATTTGGCGATATTTTCTGTTAAGTATTTTTGGCAAAATTTTGTCAAAATGACAAGGAGAAAATTTTTATTTCATTTTCTGATGCATGAATGCATACGTATGATAATTAGAAAGTTTGAACTGATTCTGATCAAAATAGACACATACTTTTATGGTTGCATCACCAGTTTGAATTCTAGTCCTATTCCAGAGTCTCCTTCTTATAATGCTCCTCCTTAAATGAGGAGCCCAGTCACTTAATAATAAATCTAATCCTTTGTACTCCCATCCTGTAAATATACATCTAAAATAATACCATGTACATGTTCATGTACATGTAGTTAGTAATATTTAGTGCTATGATAATACACTATTATGGTGGTTTAAGTGGCTACAAATTAGCCAAATTAAAACTTACCAATTTATAGCTATCTGCCAAAATGACATTTACTTAATAATGTGTATAACCAAGTGTATACAAAGAGCCAACATTGTATTAGTTAGGCATAAGAGAGAAGGAACTAATTTATTGTAAAATTTTAAAAGTACTTTATGTAATAAACCATAGGGTGCCTTTTTTTGAGGGCTATAGGTTTCGCGGATTTTAATTTTGCAGATTTAATTTTTGTAAATTTATGCCGTGCGCCATCTTGTACTGTATTAATTTGATTGTTGCGGGAGTAATTTGAAAATCGCAAAATGCACAAAATTTACAGCCCTTGAAAAAAAGGCACTCTACAGTAAGTACATTATGCAATTTAAAAGAGATATACCATCTTCATCTGTCGCTCTGTGTGGGGCTATGCTCCATTCTGAGTCCCATTCCCAGCCATCAGGTTGTTGCAATGTATCCCTAACTTGCCTTGAGTCTTCGGTATAATAATTTAATGAATGACCTTCCTAATAAGGAAAGTGAGTGAAAGGTTACATAAAAGCAATTATTGTACAGTGGGAAATTTTGGAGGGAATTAAATTTGGTGAATTTGGCACTTTGATAGCCATTCAGCAAAATAAATATATGGCATTTTGATCCATTAAGCACATGCTCAATGGCATGTGGCCACAAATTCGCCAAAATAAAATCTGCCAATCACCAAAATTTAGCAATTTGCCAAATTTAATTCCCTCCAAAATTTCCTGCCATACTGTATTTCTTACTTCGTTCTTCCACTCTGAGTCATTCTCATCAAATGGCCAGTTAAAGGGAGGCTTTTTATTTCTAGACTGGTACTCGTAAATCTTTTCTACATATTTCCTGGATCTTCTTCGAGTCTGATACTCTCCAGTGTCTATACTTGTCATGACCTCCCAGTCACCAATAAACCTATCCCACTCATCCTCCCACTCCCACCCAGGAGGGAGTTTAAAGCTATCACGATCCTCTTTCACTTTACCAGTAGAGTCAGACCATGGGTTTTTGTTCCAAATCCCAAGGTGAGAAACCTAAATGATTAGCAACAAAATATAAACATTTATATATACATGCAAGTTGCTAAAAAATTGGGCCAATGACTAAATGCAAGAGTAGATAAATAGCCTTTCATCTTTGGCCAAATAATATCAAAAATTGCTAGAAGAGAATTCTCTATTTTTACAATTTTTTCTGATACACATACATGTCCTTATGCTGTGAATCAACTCTGAGCTGATTCTGATCAAGTTTGAATTTGTTACGAATTTTTAGAGTAGCTCAAAAATCAGGCCAATGAATAGGAGAGAATTCTATTTTTTATAATTTTTTTAGATACATATAAATGTCCATATGTTGTATACAATGTTTGAACTGATTCTAATAAAAAACTGTTTTTTATAAATAAAATTTTAAAAGTTACTCTGAATGCCATACACTGTATTGTAGCTAGTGCATAAAGCATGCTATCTTAGCATGCTTTGTGGGAAACCCTGTGTGTAGTACAAGACATAAACAAATGCATAATAAAAATAACAATTGAACCTCATTTTCATATGTTTCAGCAAACATAGCAACATCTGCACTCATATTTTGTTTCCATTCTGATTCGAGCCCCAGCCATAGTTTAATTCTAATTAAAGCCCCTGCTGGCTCAGCGTTTTCTAGCTCTTCTTCATTTTCAACAGCTGGAGGCTAGAGAAGGTATATTATTATCATTTACCAATACAGTAATAATAATGACACTACAATCTACATGTACAATACATTGTCAAACTAATGATATTAATACAAGAGACTTAGGGACTAAAGACATAATTATGGGAGATGAATAATCTATTACTATAAATGT